>NC_057807.1:97132198-97361386 GCF_018294505.1 Triticum aestivum | reverse complement strand
GCTCAAGATTGATGCGGTGGATCCAATCTCGGTATCCTTGACAGTGATGGCGGACAATGACGGCTGGGGTGTGGCGGCGGGGCTGTAGCCGCAGCGACAAGTGGCAGCGGCTGGCATGTTGCAGCCGCTCAACCTCCAGGTCGGCTTCTATCGTGGAATTGTCATGGCAGATGCCCTAGCATGAGGACTTAGGTGTGGAGCCATCGCAACATAGTTAGCTTGAAGGGGCTAAAACAGGACAAGGGACACAGAGAGTTTTACCCAGGTTCGACCCCTCGCAACGAGGTAAAGGCCTACTCCTGCTTTAGGTTGTATTGCTTGGGTTTCGATTACTAGGGAGCGAATACGCTTGACCTAATTCTGGACTTGTTGTTTCCTTCCCTAACCCACCGCCGGGTCACCCCTTTATATACACAGGATGATGCCCGGCGGCTTAAAGAGTCCCGGCCGGCTCATACACAACGTGCACGGCTCGGTGACAAAACTAAACTTTTCTTAACATACAAGTTAAACATATGGCGGTTATGCCCGTGGGCCTCAAGTCTCCTCCAGGTCATGGGCCTTCAGTAAGCTTGCTTCATGAACCGCCATCTTCAACATCTTCTTGGGCCTTCTCATTATGAACGGCCAGTGGTATGACCCGGCCCCTCCTGGGCGGGTCATACCCAATAGTTATATCCCCAACATTAGGCCCCAGGTTGATGTGAACTTGTTCATATCAATCTTCAGTACTTGACTTAGAAAAAACCCTTCACTTTCAGTCCTTATGAAATCTTATAACCCGCCATGATGTCATCTCGCCTTAATATCACACGAGGCCCAAATCTCAATATACCTTCACTTCTAATGAACCTCCCAAAAATCAAGGCATCTGTGCTGTCACATAATCATTTTTCAGCCTCCTCGATTCCCGCGCATGCCATCCATCCGCTGCCTTATAAATAGGGATAGGGGTTGATGTAGGGCAGAACCCTAGACGCCTGATCTTTCACGTTTAGAGGGAATCCTACCAAGAACACGAAGAACACGAGGGGGAAACGAGAGGAAAACAAGGGGAAGCACAAGAGAAATCACTTAACCAACAAGATCAATCACACAAGTGCTAGATCCTCGAAACACAAAGAGATACACGATCTGAATCCAACAAGGGATGATACATAGGGTAACCGGTTCTTCTCCGTGAGGAGGTCTTGAGTTCTTCCCGTTAGGGGTCTTGAATCCAAGTGGATCTTCTCCATAGAGGCACGGTCTCTCTCGGAGGAGCATATCCGGATGGATGAGCGAGGCTCTATCTCACAAATGAGCTATCACAATGCTAACCCTAGAAGAGAGGTGGAGGAGTCATATATATAGGCAAAGGGGGCGAAGAGGTACATGGGCCTTGGCCCAACACGCGCACATAGGCGGGGGTCTGAATGATTCGGGCGGGGAGCCGGATGATCTGGGTGAGTGTCCGGATGATCCGGGGGACGGCCCAGATGAGTCGAAGAGGCAGGTGGTGGCGGTGTTGGCCCAGATGTCCAGAGAAGGGTCTGGATGATCCGGGTACTCGTTTGGATGGTCCGGCTTTGGGCTCCAGCTTTGGGTGTCTTCGGGCGCATTATCCGGATCGTCCGGACCGGGGTCCGGATTGTCCGGGCTCTGTCCCAATCGTCAAGGACCTTGTCCGGATCGTCCAGCCAGCCTGGGACTTGGTTGATTTCTTCTTCGTCTTCACGCTTGTCTTCCACTTCTGATTCTCCTTGCTTCTTAGCTTCTTCATGGCTAACTCCTTGGTACATGAGTATGCAAAGCATCTCCGTTTGAGGTAGTAGCCATGTCTCGTGTTATTCGAAAGGGAGTCGTGAGAGGAGTGATGTCACCTCGGTTTCGAGAGCTCTTGCATGTGCTCTTGTCATTGGTCCAAGTGGTGTCGTAGGAGATGTAGATGCGTCCGGGATGATCGTGGGATGCTCCACATCATCTCCGCCCCCCCTTGGGAAAGATCCGACCTCGGATCAAAAACTTCATCACCATGGTATGGCGAGAGGTCTTTGACATTGAAGATGTCGCTCACGTTGTACTTGTCGCTTGGGAGGTCGATCTTGTAAGTGTTGTTGTTGTAGCGTGCTAGCATCTTGAAGGGTCCATCGGCTCGTGGTAGAAGTTTGGACTTGCGTTCATTGGGGAAGTGGTTCTTGAGAAGGTGTAGCCACACAAGATCTCCAATGTTGATTATCATGGGTTGCTTGTTGATGTTGAGCTTGGTCGCGAGTCGTTGTACTTGGCGCTCGATGGTGTGCCTTGTATCTTCATGCATCTTCTTGAGGTAGCTTGCTCATGCACTCGCGTCCATGTTGGTGCGCTCTTGTAGTGGAAGAGGTAGAATGTCCAATGGGGACAACGGGTTGAAACCGTAGACGACCTCGAAGGGGGACTTGCCGGTAGTCGAATGTCTTGCGTGGTTGTAGGCATACTCGGTGATGGGGATACACACCTCCCACTCCTCGACGTTCCTCTTGATCAACACGCGTAGTGGAGTGGAGAGTGTTCGGTTCGTCACCTCCGTTTGGCCGTCGATTTGTGGATGGTATGCCGAAGAGAATAAGAGCTTGATTCCGAGCTTGGCGCATAGAGTCTTCCAAAAGTAACTCAAGAACTTGACGTCGCGGTCTGAGACAATTGTCTTTGGCACTCCATGGAGGCGCAAGATTTCCCTACAAAAAAGATTGGCAATATGTGAATCATCGTCTATCTTGTTGCATGGGATAAAATGAGCCATCTTAGAGAATCGGTCCACAACAACAAACACGGAATCCTTTCCATTTTGAGTTCTAGGCAAAAATATCCATGCTAATGTCTTCCCAAGGTTGATAAGGAATAGGAAGAGGCATGTAAAGACCATGGGATTGAGCTTTTGACTTAGCTTTGCGACATGTAGAGCATCGGTTGGTGAAGCATGAGACGTCGTGGAACATCTTGGGCCAAAAGTAGTTCTTGGAGAGCGTGGCGAAAGTCTTGTCGCATCCAAAGTGTCCCATGAGTCCGCCTCCATGAGCCTCTGGCAAAAGGAGCAAACGAAGAGAAGACTCTGGAATGCAAAGTTTGTTAGCTCTCATAAGATAATCATCCTTGATGTAATATCGTTCCCAAGATGTATGCGTCAAACATTTGGCATAAGGAATAGCAAAAGTAGGATCATGCGCATACAAGTCCTTTATGTGCTCAAAGCCAATGACATTCAATTCAAGTTTATTGACAAGTGTGCATATGCGGGAAAGGGCATCCGCCACTAGATTTTCCTTATCCTTGATGTACTTGATGACATAAGGAAATGACTCAATAAATTCACTCCATTTAGCGTGACACTTGTTCAACTTAGTTTGTCCTTTTAGGTACTTAAGTGTTTCATGATTGGTATGAATGATAAATTCATGAGGGCGAAGATAATGTTCCCATTCACGCAAAACTCGCACTAAAGCATATAGCTCTTTGTCATAGATGGGATAATTGAGTTGCGCTCTGGAAAGTTTCTCACTAAAGTATGCTATGGGGCGCTTTTCTTGTGTTAACACACCTCCTATGCCATTACCACTAGCTTCACAATGAATCACAAAAGGTTTGTCAAAGTTGGGTAATGCAAGCATGGGAGCATGAGTAAGCAGATTTTTAAGCTCATTAAATGCGGTATTTTGGGATGGTCCCCAAACAAAAGGCGCATTTTTATTACTCAAAGAATGTAAAGGTGAAGCAATGGTGCTAAAATCCTTCACAAAGCGACGATAGAAACCGGCTAAACCAAGAAAACTACTCACTTGTTGCAATTTTGTTGGTTGGAGCCAAGTTTTAATAGCATTGTTCTTAGATTCATCTACATGAACAACCTTAGAAGACACAACAAAACCCAAGAAAACAAGCTTATCAACACCAAAAAGGCATTTGTCCATATTAGCATAAAGTCGCTCTTTCCTAAGGGTTTGCAAGATGGTTCTAAGATGGGTGACATGATCTTTGAGGGATTTGCTAAAGACAAGAATATCATCAAAATAAACCACAAAAAATACACAAATATACGGACGAAGAACAAAGTGCATGACTCGCATGAAAGTATCGGGTGCTTCGGATAAACCCATTGGCATAACTAGCTATTCATATAAGCCAAATTTGGTCATAAATGCGGTTTTCCATTCATCACCTTCTTGGATGCGTATTTGATAGTAGCCACTCTTAAGGTCAATCTTAGAGAAAATGGCGGCTCCGCTAAGCTCATCAAGCATATCATCTAGGCGTGGAATAGGGTAACGATATCTAACAGTGATAGCATTGATGGGACGGCAATCGGAAACCATGCGATAAGTATCGTCTTTCTTTGGATCAAGTATGACCTGAATGGCACAAGGGCTGAAGCTTTCACGTACTTGACCGTTGTCGATGAGTTGTTGTACTTGTCGTTGGATCTCCTTAGTTTCCTCGGGGTTGACGCGGTATGGAGCCTTGTTAGGTAGAGGTTCTCCGGGGATGAGGTCGATTTGGTGGTCAATGCCTTGTAGTGGAGGTAGACCCGGAGGTAGCTCATCGGGGAAAACATCTTGGAATTCCTGCAAAAGAGAAAACAACACTAAAGGTATATTGTGAGAGGTGTTAATTTTTGGTGCCTCGTCCTTGCACACAAGGACATAGTGCATAACACGTGACGGGTTCTCACACAGTTCTCTCATCTCATTTTTGGTGGCAAATAGGACTAAGTTTTTCTTGTCGCTCATCGTGGAGGCATTCGATTTTGGCTTGTGGAGCTCACTCTCTTTTGGGTGGGTCACTTTCTCACTCTTTTCTCCATGATGGTGGCTTGCTTGTCGGCGATCACTTGACTTGGAGATATAGGTCGTAGCACATACTCCTTTCCTTTCATCTTGAAGCTATAATTGAAGGAAAATATGCCCTAGAATAAATAATAAAGTTATTATTTATTTCCTTATATCATGATAAATGTTTATTATTCATACTAGAATTGTATTAACCGGAAACATGATACATGTGTGAATACATAGACAAACTTAATGTCACTAGTATGCCTCTACTTGACTAGCTCATTAATCAAAGATGGTTATGTTTCCTAACCATAGACATGAGTTGTCATTTGATTAACGGGATCACATCATTAGGAGAATGATGTGATTGACTTGACCCATTCCGTTAGCTTAGCACTTGATCGTTTAGTATGTTGCTATTGCTTTCTTCATAACTTATACAAGTTCCTATAACTATGAGATTATGCAACTCCCGTTTACCGGAGGAACACTTTGTGTTCTACCAAACGTCACAACGTAACTGGGTGATTATAAAGGAGCTCTACAGGTGTCTCCAAAAGGTACATGTTGGTTTGGCATATTTCGAGATTAGGTTTTGTCACTCCGATTGTCGGAGAGGTATCTCTGGGCCCTCTCGGTAATGCACATCACTATAAGCCTTGCAAGCAATGTAGCTAATGAGTTAGTTACGGAATGATGCATTACGTAACGAGTAAAGAGACTTGCCAGTAACGAGATTGAACTAGGTATTGAGATACCGACGATCAAATCTCGGGCAAGTAACATATCGATGACAAAGGGAACAACGTATGTTGTTATGCGGTTTGACCGATAAAGATCTTCGTAGAATATGTAGGAGCCAATATGAGCATCCAGGTTCCGCTATTGGTTATTGACCGGAAACGGTTCTCGGTCATATCTACATAGTTCTCGAACACGCAGGGTCCGCATGCTTAAGGTTTCAATGACAGTTATATTATGAGTTTATGAGTTTTGATGTACCGAAGTTTGTTTAGAGTCCCGAATGTGATTACGGACATGACGAGGAGTCTCGAAATGGTCGAGACATGAAGATTGGTATATTGGACGACTATATTTGGACACTGGAATAAGTTTCGGAGGTTATCAGATATATACCGGAGTACCGGGGGGTTACCAGAACCCCCTGGGGGGTTAATGGGCCACTTGGGCCCAAAGTGGAGAAGAGGAGGGGCGGCCAGGGAAGGCCACGCGCCCCCACCCCCTCCAGTCCGAATTGGACAAGGAGGGGGGGCGCCCCCCTTTCCTTCCTCCCCTCTCTCCCTTCCTTCCCCCTCTCCTACTTGGACAAGGAAGGGGGGGGGGAGTCCTACTCCCGGTGGGAGTAGGATTCCTCCTGGCACGCCCCTCCTGGCCGGCCGACCCCCTCCCCCTTTCTCCTTTATATACGGGGGCAGGGGCACCTCTAGACACAACAATTGATCTCTTGATCTCTTAGCCGTGTGCGGTGCCCCCCTCCACCATAGTCCTCCTCGATAATATTGTAGCGGTGCTTAGGCGAAGCCCTGCGATGGTAGAACACCAAGGTCGTCACCATGTCGTCGTACTGACGAAACTCTTCCCCGACATTCTGCTGGATCGGAGTACGGGGATCGTCATCGAGCTGAACGTGTGCTAAAACTCAGAGGTGCCGTAGTTTCGGTGCTTGATCGGTCGGGCCGTGAAGACGTACGACTACATCAACCGCGTTGTTCTAACGCTTCTGCTTTCGGTCTACGAGCGTACGTGGACAACACTCTCCCCTCTCGTTGCTATGCATCACCATGATCTTGCGTGTGCGTAGGAATTTTTTTGAAATTACTAGGTTACCCAACAGTGGCATCCGAGCCTAGGTTTTATGCGTTGATGTTATATGCACGAGTAGAACACAAGTGAGTTGTGGGCGATACAAGTCATACTGCTTACCAGCATGTCATACTTTGGTTCGGTAGTATTGTTGGATGAAGCGGCCCAGACCGACTTTACGCGTATGCTTACGCGAGACTGGTTCTACCGACGTGCTTTGCACACATGTGGCTGGCGGGTGTCAGTTTCTCCAACTTTAGTTGAACCGAGTGTGGCTATGCCTGGTCCTTGAGAAGGTTAAAACAGCACTAACTTGACGAACTATCGTTGTGGTTTTGATGCGTAGGTAAGAACGGTTCTTGCTCAGCCCGTAGCAGCCACGTAAAACTTGCAACAACAAAGTAGAGGACGTCTAACTTGTTTTTGCAGGGCATGTTGTGATGTGATATGGTCAAGACGTGATGCTATATTTTATTGTATGAGATGATCATGTTTTGTAACCGAAGTTATCGGCAACTGACAGGAGCCATATGGTTGTCGCTTTATTGTATGAAATGCAAATGCCCTGTAATTGCTTTACTTTATCACTAAGTGGTAGCGATAGTCGTAGAAGCAATAGATGGCGTAACGACAATGATGCTACGATGGAGATCAAGGTGTCGTGCCGGTGATGATGGTGATCACGACGGTGCTTCGGAGATGGAGATCACAAGCACAAGATGATGATGGCCATATCATATCACTTATATTGATTGCATGTGATGTTTATCCTTTATGCATCTTATCTTGCTTTGATTGACAGTAGCATTTTAAGATGATCTCTCACTAATTATCAAGAAGTGTTTTCCCTGAGTATGCACTGTTGCGAAAGTTCTTCGTGCTGAGACACCATGTGATGATCGGGTGTGATAGGCTCTACGTTCAAATACAACGGGTGCAAAACAGTTGCACACGCGGAATACTCAGGTTAAACTTGACGAGCCTAGCATATACAGATATGGCCTCGGAACACGGAGACCGAAAGGTCGAACATGAATCATATAGTAGATATGATCAACATAGTGATGTTCACCATTGAAACTACTCCATCTCACGTGATGATCGGACATGGTTTAGTTGATTTGGATCACGTGATCACTTAGATGACTAGAGAGATGTCTGTCTAAGTGGGAGTTCTTTAGTAATATGATTAATTGAACTTAAATTTATCATGAACTTAGTACCTGATAGTTTTTTGCATGTCTATGTTGATTGTATATAGATGGCTCGTGCTGTTGTTCCGTTGAATTTTAATGCGTTCCTTGACAAAGCAAAGTTGAAAGATGATGGTAGCAATTACATGGACTGGGTCCGTAACTTGCGGATTATCCTCCTTGCTGCACAGAAGAATTACATCCTGGAAGCATCGCTGGGTGCCAGGCCTGCTGCAGATGCAACTCACGATGTTAAGAACGTCTGGCAGAGCAAAGCTGATGAGTACTCGATAGTTCAGTGTGCCATGATTTACGGCTTAGAACCGGGACTTCAACGATGTTTTGAACGTCATGGAGCATATGAGATGTTCCAGGAGTTGAAGTTAATATTTCAAGCAAATGCCTGGATTGAGAGATATGAAATCTCCAATAAGTTCTATAGCTGCAAGATGGAGGAGAATAGTTGTGTCAGTGAACACATACTCAAAATGTCTGGGTATAATAATCACTTGATTCAACTGGGAGTTAATCTTCCTGATAATAGTGTCATTGACAGAATTCTTCAATCACTGCCACCAAGCTACAAGAGCTTCGTAATGAACTATAATATGCAAGGGATGGAGAAGACTATTCCCGAGCTCTTCGCAATGCTAAAGGCTGCGGAGGTAGAAATCAAGAAGGAGCATCAAGTGTTGATGGTCAATAAGACCACTAGTTTCAAGAAAAAGGGTAAAGGGAAGATGAAGGGGAACTTCAAGAAGAACATCAAACAAGTTGCTGCTCAAGAGAAGAAACCCAAGTCTGGACCTAAGCCTGAGACTGAGTGCTTCTACTGCAAGCAGACTGGTCACTGGAAGCGGAACTGCCCCAAGTATTTGGCGGATAAGAAGGATGGCAAGGTGAACAAAGGTATATGTGATATACATGTTATTGATGTGTACCTTACTAATGCTCGCAGTAGCACCTGGGTATTTGATACTGGTTCTGTTGCTAATATTTGCAACTCGAAACAGGGACTACGGATTAAGCGAAGATTGGCTAAGGACGAGGTGACGATGCGCGTGGGAAATGGTTCCAAAGTCGATATGATCGCAGTCGGCACGCTACCTCTACATCTACCTTTGGGATTAGTTTTAGACCTGAATAATTGTTATTTGGTGCCAGCGTTGAGCATGAACATTATATCTGGATCTTGTTTGATGCGAGACGGTTATTCATTTAAATCAGAGAATAATGGTTGTTCTATTTATATGAGTAATATCTTTTATGGTTATGCACCCTTGAAGAGTGGTCTATTTTTATTAAATCTTGATAGTAGTGATACACATATTCATAATGTTGAAGCCAAAATATGCAGAGTTGATAATGATAGTGCAACTTATTTGTGGGACTGCCATTTGGGTCAATTGGTGTAAAGTGCAGGAAGAAACTCCATACTGATGGACTTCTGGAATCACTTGATTATGAATCACTTGGTACTTGCGAACCGTGCCTCATGGGCAAGATGACTAAAACGTCATTCTCTAGAACTATGGAGTGAGCAACTGATTTATTGGAAATCATACATACCGATGTGTGTGGTCCAATGAATATGAGGCTCGTGGCGGGTATCGTTATTTTCTCACCTTCACAGATGATTTGAGTAGATATGGGTATATCTACTTGATAAAACACAAGTCTGAAACATTTGAAAAGTTCAAAGAATTTCAGAGTGAAGTGGAAAATCATCATAACAAGAAAATAAAGTTTCTACAATCTGATCGTGGAGGAGAATATTTGAGTTACGAGTTTGGTTTACATTTGAAGCAGTGCGGAATAGTTTCGCAACTCACGCCACCCTGAACACCACAACGAAATGGTGTGTCCGAACGTCGTAATCGTACTTTACTAGATATGGTGCGATCTATGATGTCTCTTACTGATTTACCGCTATCATTTTGGGGTTATTCTTTAGGGACGGCCGCATTCACATTAAATAGGGCACCATCAAAATCTGTTGAGACGACGCCTTATGAACTGTGGTTTGGCAAGAAACCAAAGTTGTCATTTCTTAAAGTTTGGGGCTGCGATGCTTATGTGAAGAAACTTCAACCAGATAAGCTCGAACCCAAATCGGAGAAATGTGTCTTCATAGGATACCCAAAAGAGACTATTGGGTACACCTTCTATCACAGATCTGAGGGCAAGATTTTTGTCGCTAAATTCGGATCCTTTCTAGAGGAGTTTCTTTCGAAAGAAGTGAGTGGGAGGAAAGTAGAACTTGATGCGGTAACTGTACCTGCTCCCTTATTGGAAAGTAGTTCATCACAAGAAACTATTCCTGTGACAACTACACCAATCAGTGAGGAAGCTAATGATATTGATCATGAAACTTCAGATCAAGTTACTACCGAACCTCGTAGGTCAACCAGAGTAAGATCCGCACGAGAGTGGTACGGTAATCCTATTCTGGAAGTCATGTTATTTGACCTTGACGAACCTACGAACTATGAGGAAGCGATGATGAGCCCAAATTCCACAAAATGGCTTGAGGCCATGAAATCTGAGATGGGATCCATGTATGAGAACAAAGTATGGACTTTAATTGACTTGCCCGATGATCGGCAAGCCATCGAGAATAAATGGATTTTCAAGAAGAAGACTGACGCTGATGGTAATGTAACTGTCTACAAAGCTCGACTTGTTGCAAAAGGTTTTCGACAAGTTCAAGGGGTTGACTATGATGAGACTTTCTCACTCATAGCGTTGCTTAAGTCTGTCCAAACCATGTTAGCGATTGCCGCATTTTATGATTATGAAATATGGCAAATGGATGTCAAAACTGCGTTCCTAAATGGATGTTTGGAAGAAGAGTTGTATATGATGCAACCAGAAGGTTTTGTCGATCCAAAAGGTGCTAACAAAGTGTGCAAGCTCCAGCGATCCATTTATGGACTGGTGCAAGCCTCTCGGAGTTGGAATAAGCGCTTTGATAGTGTGATCAAAGCATATGGTTTTATACAGACTTTTGGAGAAGCCTGTATTTACAAGAAAGTGAGTGGGAGCTCTGTAGCATTTCTGATATTATATGTAGACGACATATTGTTAATTGGAAATGATATAGAATTTCTGGATAGCATAAAGGGATACTTGAATAAAAGTTTTTCAATGAAATACCTCGGTGAAGCTGCTTACATATTGGGCATCAAGATCTATAGAGATAGATCAAGACGCTCAATTGGACTTTCACAAAGCACATACCTTGATAAAGTTTTGAAAAGGTTCAATATGGATCGATCAAAGAAAGGGTTCTTGCCTATATTACAAGGTGTGAAGTTGAGTCAGACTCAATGCCCGACCACAGCAGAAGATAGAGAGAAAATGAAAAATATTCCCTATGCTTCAGCCATAGGCTCTATCATGTACGCAATGTTGTGTACCAGACCTGACGTATGCTTAGCAATAAGTTTGGCAGGGAGGTACCAAAGTAATCCAGGAGTGGATCACTAGACAGCGGTCAAGAACATCCTGAAATACCTGAAAAAGACTAAGGATATGTTTCTCGTTTATGGAGGTGACAAAGAGCTAGTCATAAATGGTTACGTCGATGCAAGCTTTGACACTAATCCGGACGATTCTAAATCGCAAATCGGATACGTGTTTATATTGAATGGTGGAGCTGTCAGTTGGTGCAGTTCCAAACAAAGCGTCGTGGCGGGATCTACATGAGAAGCGGAGTACGTAGCTGCTTCGGAAGCATCAAATGAAGTAGTCTGGATGAAGGAGTTCATTTCCGATCTAGGTGTCATACCTAGTGCATCGGGACCAATCAAGATCTTCTGTGACAATACTGGTGCAATTGCCTTGGCAAAGGAATCCAGATTTCACGAGAGGACCAAGCACATCAAGAGACGCTTCAATTCCATTCGGGACCAAGTCCAGGTGGGAGACATAGAGATGTTCAAGATACATACGGATCTGAATGTTGCAGACCCGTTGACTAAGCCTCTTCCCCGAGAAAAACATGATCAGCACCAAGACTCCATGGGTGTTAGAATCATTACTGTGTAATCTAGATTATTGACTCTAGTGCAAGTGGGAGACTGAAGGAAATATGCCCTAGAGGCAATAATAAAGTTATTATTTATTTCCTCATATCATGATAAATGTTTATTATTCATGCTAGAATTGTATTAACCGGAAACATGATACATGTGTGAATACATAGACAAACTTAATGTCACTAGTATGCCTCTACTTGACTAGCTCATTAATCAAAGATGGTTATGTTTCCTAACCATAGACATGAGTTGTCAATTGATTAACGGGATCACATCATCAGGAGAATGATGTGATTGACTTGACCCATTCCGTTAGCTTAACACTTGATCGTTTAGTATGTTGCTATTGCTTTCTTCATAACTTATACAAGTTCCTATAACTATGAGATTATGCAACTCCCATTTACCGGAGGAACACTTTGTGTGCTACCAAACGTCACAATGTAACTGGGTGACTATAAAGGAGCTCTACAGGTGTCACCAAAGGTACATGTTGGGTTGGCGTATTTCGAGATTAGGTTTTGTCACTCCGATTGTCGGAGAGGTATCTCTGGGCCCTCTCGGTAATGCACATCACTATAAGCCTTGCAAGCAATGTAGCTAATGATTTAGTTACAGAATGATGCATTACGTAACGAGTAAAGAGACTTGCCAGTAACGAGATTGAACTAGGTATTGAGATACCAACGATCAAATCTCGGGCAAGTAACATACCGATGACAAAGGGAACAACGTATGTTGTTATGCGGTTTGACCGATAAAGATCTTCGTAGAATATGTAGGAGCCAATATGAGCATCCAGGTTCCGCTATTGGTTATTAACCGGAAACGGTTCTTGGTCATGTCTACATAGTTCTCGAACCCGTAGGGTCCGCACGCTTAAGGTTTCGATGACAGTTATATTACGAGTTTATGAGTTTTGATGTACCGAAGTTTGTTCGGAGTCCCGAATATGATTACGGACATGATGAGGAGTCTCGAAATGGTCGAGACATGAAGATTGGTATATTGGACGACCATATTCGGACACCGGAATAAGTTTCGGAGGTTATCGGATATATACCGGAGTACCGGGGGGTTACCGGAACCCCTCGGGGGGTTAATGGGCCACTTGGGCCCAAAGTGGAGAAGAGGAGGGGCGGCCAGGGCAGGCCGCATGCCCCCTCCCCCTCTAGTCCGAATTGGACAAGGGGGGGGGCACCCCTCCTTTCCTTCCTCCCCTCTCTCCCTTCCTTCCCCCTCTCCTACTTGGACAAGGAAGGGGGGAGTCCTACTCCTGGTGGGAGTAGGACTCCTCCTAGCGCGCCCCTCCTGGCCGGCCGACCCCCTCCCCCTTGCTCCCTTATATACGGGGGCAGGGGGGCACCTCTAGATACAACAATTGATCTCTTGATCTCTTAGCCATGTGCGGTGCCCCCCTCCACCATAGTCCTCCTCGATAATATTGTAGCGGTGCTTAGGCGAAGCCCTGCGATGGTAGAACATCAAGGTCATCACCACGCCGTCATACTGACGGAACTCTTCCCCGACATTCTGCTGGATCAGAGTACGGGGATCGTCATCAAGCTGAACGTGTGCTAAAACTCAGAGGTGCCATAGTTTCGGTGCTTGATTGGTCGGGTCGTGAAGACGTACGACTACATCAACCGCATTGTTCTAACGCTTCCGCTTTAGGTCTACGAGGGTACGTGGACAACACTCTCCCCTCTCGTTGCTATGCATCACCATGATCTTGCGTGTGCGTATGAATTTTTTTGAAATTACTATGTTACCCAACAATAATGATTGGTACACCCGTTGTGGATGACGCCGCGGTCAAATTGCCATGGTCGACCAACAAGGAGGTGGCAAACGGACATCGGGACGACATCACACTCCAAAGTGTCTTCATATGCTCCAATTTTGAAGGAGACTTTGACCGTATGCTCAACTTGGATAGTTCCGGAATCGCTTAGCCATTGGACCTTGTAGGGGTGCGGGTGCTTCATCTTGACCAATTGGAGCTTGGAGCATAGTTCTTCACTTGCCAAGTTGTGACAACTACCTCCATCGATGATGACCTTGACAGACCTTCCATTGATGCCGGCCTTTGTGTGGAAGATGTGGCATCTTTGGTCTTCGTCTTGTTGATGTTGAAGAGTCAAGACTTTGGAGACAACGAGAGCGGGGCTCGAATCCTCATCACAAAAAACTTGATCATCTTCATCTTTCTTCACGCATCAGTGCATGGCCACTTGCTCAAGGGCTTCCATCTCCTCTTCACTCATGGAGTCATAGGTCCCGTCATCGTTGAGGATCATGGTGCGCTTGTTGGTACACTCAAAGGACTTGTGGCCTCGGCCGCCGCAAGTGAAACACTTGATGGAGCTTGTCTTGATGGTCTCATTGATTGGAGTAGATGATGAAGCGCGCGGTTTGAAATTGCTTGTAGTAGAAAGAGGACGACTTGAGGTTGTCAAAGTTTTCTTGTAACTCGACTTGTCGCCGTTGCTTGTAGATGGCTTGGTTGAGGTAGAAGTTGTTGGAGTCATTGAAGCTTGGGTGTTGGAGAAGCCGTAGTTCTTGGACGAGTACTTGGCGTACTTGAAGTCATCTTGTACTTGATGTTCCGCTTTGGTAGCTTGATGCATGAGCTCAATGAGGTTGGAGTAGGGTTGGAAGTCGGCAATCTTCTTGATGGGATGATTGAGGCCATTCAAGAAACGAGCCATAGTTTGCTCATCATGTCCCGTGACATTGGCTCTTATCATGGCAATCTCCATTTCCTTGTAGTATTCTTCAATGCTCTTTGTTCCTTGCTTGAGGAGTCATAGCTTTTTGAAGAGATCGCGGTTGTAGTAAGTTGGCACAAAGCATGCTCGCATGACATCTTTCATTTCCTCCCATGTGGTGATTGGTGGTTCACCTCTTGCTTCTCGGCGCTCAAGGACTTGTTCCCACCATATGAGCACATAGTCTTGGAACTCAAGGGATGCCATAGCTATCTTCTTCTCTTCCTCATAGTTGTGCAAACGAAAGATTTTGTCGACCTTCAATGCCCATGATAGGTACTCTTCGGGATCATTGCTTCCATTGAACATGGGCATGGTGAACTTGAGCTTGCCATAGCGTTGCTCTTCATTGTGTGGGGGTCGAGGGTGATGATGACGCCCTTGACATGGAGGCTTGTCGACCTCATATTGCTATTGGCGTGGAGGATTTCCATTTTCGTCTTGATCTTGATGAACTTGAGGTTGTGGAGGAGCTTGTTGAGCTTGTGGAGGAGCTTGAGGAACTTGTTGATGCACTCTTCCTTGGTAGCGTCGCTCTTGAATTTCTTCGTGAAGTGGTTCCTCGTGATTGCGCCTATCTCGGTTGCGGTTGGCAATGGCTCGACTTGATTCTTGGAGGGCACGTTGTACCTCAAGAGCTTGTGCTTCACGTAGTCATTGTTCTTGACGCTGAGCCTCGGAGTCTTGTTCGTCTTGATGTTGTCGCGCCCGCTCTTCCTCTTGGAGACGTTGACGTTGTCTATCTTGAGCTTGTGCAAGAGGGACTTGGTTTTGTCCATGACAATGTGCTTGCTCGTCGACTTGCTCTTATGGATGATTGTCGTGTAGAGGTTTTTGTCGGTGTCAAAACCGGCGGATCTCGGGTAGGGGGTCCCGAACTGTGCGTCTAAGGCTAATGGTAACAGGAGGCTGGGGACACGATGTTTACCCAGGTCCGGGCCCTTTCTATGGAGGTAATACCCTACTTCCTGCTTGATTCATCTTGATGATATGAGTATTACAAGAGTTGATCTACCACGAGATCAGAGAGGCGAAACCGTAGAAGCTAGCCTATGGTATGATTGTTGTTGTCCTACGGACTACACCCTCCAGTTTATATAGACACGGACGGAGCTAGGGTTACACAGAGTCAGTTTACAGAGGAGGAGATCTACATCCGAATCGCCAAGCTTGCCTTCCACGCTGAGGGAGTCCTGGATTAGGGGGTGTCCGGATGGCCGGACTATGACCTTTGGCCGGACTCCCGGACTATGAAGATACAAGATTAAAGACTTCGTCCCGTGTCCGGATGGGACTTTCCTTGGCGTGGAAGGCAAGCTTGGCGATACGATATGTAGATCTCCTCCCATTGTAACCGACTCTGTGTAACCCTAGCCCTCTCCGGTGTCTATATAAACTGGAGAGTTTTAGTCTGTAGGACGAACAACAATCATACCATAGGCTAGCTTCTAGGGTTTAGCCTCTCTGATCTCGTGGTAGATACTCTTGTACTACCCATATCATCAATATTAATCAAGCAGGAGTAGGGTTTTACCTCCATCGAGAGGGCCCGAACCTGGGTAAAAACATCGTGTCCCTTGTCTCCTGTTACCATCTGCCTAGACGCACAGTTCGGGACCCCCTACCCGAGATCCGCCGGTTTTGACACCGACATTGGTGCTTTCATTGAGAGTTCCTCTGTGTCGTCACCTTTAGGCCCGATGGCTCCTCCGATCATCAACAACGATGCGGTCCTGGGTGAGACTTTTCTCCCCGGACAGATCTTCGTATTCGTCCGCTTTGCACTGCGGGCCAATTTGCTTGGCCATCTGGAGCAGATCGAAGGCTACGCCCCTGGCCATCAGGTCAGATTTGGAAGTTTGAACTACATGGCTGACACCCGCGGAGACCTGATATTCGACGGATTCGAGCCACAACCGAGCGCGCCGCACTATCACGGGCATGATCTAGCTCTGCCGCCGGACAGTGCCCAGAAGGCCGCTCAGGTGTCCGCTCCGACCCTTAGTTCGGAGCTGACTGCGCCAATCGAGGACGGGTGGCTGGACGCCGCCTCGGGGGTGCAATCTCTACGGCGATCGAGCCGAACACCAATATTGTCCTTTGCGGAGCTCGTGACTCCAAGGTGCCGGACTCCGTTTGGGATTCCGAATCTTCCGCACCCCTCCTGATCGGACCCAATTGGGCTCCAATCATGGAGTTCACCGCCACGGACATCTTTCAACACTCGCCCTTTGGCGACATCCTGAATTCACTAAAGTCTCTCTCTTTATCAGGAGAGCCCTGGCCAGACTATGGTCAACAAAGATGGGATGCGGACGACAAAGAAATTCGAAGCCCACCCACCACCCACTTCGTAGCCACTGTCGACGATCTAACCAACATGCTCGACTTCGACTCCGAAGACATCGACGGTATGGACGCCAATGAAGGAGACGACCAAGAACCAGCGCCTATAGGGCACTGGAAAGCCAGCTCGTCATACAACATATACATGGTGGACACCCAAAAGAAGGGGATGGCGATGGAACAACGGAGGATGACCCCTCCAAGAAGCAGCCTAAGCGCCAGCGTCAGCGGCACCGCTCTAAATCCCTAAAAAGCAAAAATGGCGAGTCCAGCAATGGAGACAATAACACCCCGGACAACGCCGAAGACAACCCCCTCCAGCAGGATTCAGCACAGGAGGATGGAGAAGCCAGCCCTCATGAGAGAGCGGCAGACAGAGAGGTCGAGGATGATAATTACATGCCTCCCTCCGAAGATGAAGCAAGCCTCGACGACGATGAATTTGTCATGCCTGAGGACCCCGTCGAACAAGAGCGTTTCAAACGCAGGCTTATGGCCATGGCAAGCAGCCTCAAGAGAAAACAACAGCAGCTTAGAGCTGACCAAGACTTGCTAGCCGACAGATGGACTGAATTCCTCTCTGCCGAAGAGTACAAACTCGAACGCCCCTCCAAGAGCTACCCAAAGCGCATGCTACTACCCCAACTAGAGGAGGAAGCAACTAAACCTACATCACCAGCGTATGATGCGGCCGATCGGCCACCCCGTGGCCGCGACAGAGAGGCCTTTTCGGCCATCAACTCAAGCCGCATCCCGGCGCCGCTCAAAAAGTACCAAGGCACGGGGAAATGCGCCAGACCTACGGGACATATTGGAGGACAAGGCAAGGCAAACAAGATCGATCTACGGATCGCGTGGGCGCCCCACGACACGTGTCGATAACCGTCACGCCGGATATGGCAAATACGGCCAGGCCGAACACAACAGAGAAAGCTCATCCGAGCTACATCGTGATATAGCCCAGTACAGAGGCGCCGCACACCCACTATGCTTCACAGATGAAGTAATGGATCATCAAATCCCCGAGGGTTTTAAACCCGTAAACATCGAATCATACGATGGCACAACAGATCCCGCGGTATGGATCGAGGATTATCTCCTACATATCCACATGGCCCGTGGTGATGATCTACACGATATCAAATACCTCCCACTCAAGCTTAAAGGACCGGCTCGACATTGGCTTAATAGCTTGCCAGCAGAGTCAATTGGTTGCTGGGAGGACCTGGAATCCGCATTCCTTGAAAATTTCCAGGGCACCTATGTGCGACCACCAGACGCCGATGACCTAAGCCACATAATTCAGCAGCCAGAGGAATCGGCCAGACAATTCTGGACACGGTTCCTAACCAAGAAAAATCAAATAGTCGACTGTCCGGACGAAGAGGCCCTTGCAGCCTTCAAGCATAACATTCGAGACAAATGTCTTGCCCGTCACCTAGGACAGGAAAAGCTGAAATCCATGGCAGCCCTCACGACACTCATGACCCGCTTTTGCGCGGGAGAAGATAGCTGGCTAGATCATAGCAATGACATGACCAAGAGCCCTGGTAATTTGGATACCAAGGACAACAATGGCAGGTCGCATCGCAACAAGAACAAGCGCCGCATTAACGGCGACAATACTGAGGATACGACACTTAATGCCGGATTCAGAGGCTCTAAACCTGGTCAACGGAAAAAGCCATTCAAAAGAAATACTCTGGGCCCGTCCAGTTTAGAACGGATACTCGATCGCTCGTGCCAGATACACGGCACCCCCGAACAACCGGCCAATCACACCAACAGGGATTGTTGGGTGTTCAAGCAGGCAGGAAAGTTAAGTGCCGAAAACAGAGACAAGGGGCTGCATAGCGATGACGAGGAGGAGCCCCGGCCGCCGAACAATAGAGGACAGAAGAGCTTTCCCCCACAAGTGCAGACAGTGAACATGATATACGCAACCCACATCCCCAAAATGGAACGGAAGCGTGTGCTCAGGGACGTATATGCGTTGGAGCCAGTTGCCCCAAAGTTCAACCCATGGTCCTCCTGCCCAATCACTTTCGATCGAAGGGACCACCCCACTAGCATTCGTCACGGCAGATTCACCGCATTGGTCCTAGACCCAATCATTGACGGATTTCACCTCACTAGAGTCCTGATGGACGGCGGCACCAGCCTAAACCTGCTTTATCAGGATACAGTGCGGAAAATGGGCATAGATCCCTCAAGGATTAAACCCACAAAGACGACCTTTAAAGGCGTCATACCAGGTGTAGAGGCCAGCTGTACAGGCTCAGTTACACTCGAAGTGATCTTCGGATCCCCGGATAATTTCCGAAGCGAGGAGTTAATCTTCGACATAGTCCCGTTCCGCAGTGGCTATCACGCCCTGCTCGGACAAACTGCATTTGCAAAGTTAAATGCGGTGTCGCACTACGCATATCTCAAGCTCACGATGCCAGGCCCTCACGGAGTCATTACGATTAATGGAAACACCGAACGCTCTCTTCGAACAGAGGAGCACACGGTGGCCCTCGCGGCGGAAGTACAAAGTAGCCTCTCAAGGCAATTCTCCAGTCCGGCTGTTAAGTGTCCGGACACTGTCAAGCGCGCCCGGAGTAGCCTACAACAAGACCGTCTGGCACGTTCCGAGCTAGCATAGTAGTGCGGCCCCAATCCCAGCCCTCACGAGATTGCGAAACTAGTACCACGCGTACATAATTATGCTCTGGAAATACCATGGGCATAAGGGGAGGGGCACAACCACGGCATGCCCAGAATGCGGCTCAACCGCACTAGGGGCTCCTGATTTTGTAATTTCTCTTTTCTTACTTTCAGGACTCCACTTTCAGGAAGGCCTGTCCGGCAGTACAATCACCAAACACACGATGCAACAGCCAGGGAGACAGCAAGCCACGTCGAACGTCCAGGTGGTCTCTACAACGAGCTAAATACCTGTCTTACTTAAAGTCTCGCAGCTTGCCCCTGGAGGGGGACATGTCAAATAATCCCATCTCTTGCTTATCGCACTATTTGTATTGTTCTGCTTTCATAGCAGCCCTCTAATAAACAATACATAGCTCTTGTCTATTATTGCATTCATTTTTTTTATGTACATATGTTCAGCTATGACATTATGTAACCGTACACTTTGGTACGACCAATACACCAGGGGCTCAAGTTCCCCAAAATACGGTGTGAGAAGACCGAACACTCTCATGAGTGCGGCACCCCAAACTTATAGCATTATATGCATCGGCTCCGAATCATGTCTTGGGTCAATAGTTGGGTTTGCCCGGCTCCCATGTTTTGGTACCTTACGTTCCGCTATATCGGCTAAGGTAGCGCTGGGAGAACTACTGCGATTGTGCCCCAGTTGAGCTGGGTTAACACCTCAGTAGAGAAAGCTAAAACTAACCGTCATGATAGGGCGAGAGCCGGTCGCTGTTCGCGAGGTTTTTCGAGTCCTTAAAGACTTATGCCGCTTAGAGCGAGGAGCTGGCTTTGTCCGGCCTAGGCGTGGATAGCGCCCCGAACTCGGTCTTCCGTATACTAGGGGCTTCGCTGAAATTTAAAATTATAGGATTTTATGGCTAAGTGAGAGTGATAAAGCAGCATTATAAGTCTGATTGCCTTGTTCGTTGTGCTAAGCGCCTCCCTCGAAGGACCCAAGAATGGGAACAAGAGCGCTCAGGTTTATCTCGAACACCCCAGCACTCGCGGCATGGGGGTAGAAGCCGACGACTTACATCTCTCAGATTTAATAAATGGCCGCACAGAAGGTAATATTTTAAATTCAAAAAGCGTTGCTTAGCGCATATGAACAAGTTTTCAGCGCACAGGATAAACACAAGCGAGTTTACTCAAAAATTACATCCCTGGTACATTCATTCGCCACAAGGCGGGCACCCTTCAGGACGCCCTCATAATACATCTCGGGCCTACGATGCTCCTTCCCCTCCGGTGGCCCTTCTGTCACCAGCTTCTCAGCATCCAGCTTGCCCCAGTGCACTTTAGCACGGGCAAGAGCCCTACGGGCGCCTTCGATGCATACGGAGCGCTTGATGACTTCAAGCCGCGAACACGCATCCACTAGCCGCCTCACCAGCCCAGAGTAGCTCTCAGGCAGGACCTCTCCAGGCCACAGCCGGCCTATAAGGCCCTTCATGGCCTGTTCAGCCACCTTATGGAGCTCGACCAGCTGCTTCAGCTGGTCGCTCAAGGGCACCGGGTGTCCGGCCTCAGCATACTGGGACCAGAACACCTTCTCTGTCGAGCTCCCTTCTCTGGCTCGGTAGAATGCGGTAGCATCGGACACACTGCAGGGCAGATCTACGAATGCTCCTGGAGAGCTCCAGATTCGGGTAAGTAACACGTAATTCACTTTCACATGCTTGCTTTGCATAAATAATGCCTTACCCACCGCTATCTTTTTCATCGCCTCAATCTCCTGGAGGGCTTTTTGGGCTTCAGCTTTGGCAGATTGGGCACTTTCAAGTGCCGAGGCAAGCTCGGACTCTTGCGTCTTTGAGTCAAGCTCCAAACTCTCATGTTTCTTCACGAGAGCATTGAGCTCTTGCCGCACCTCCGCCACCCGCGCCTCTTGTTTCTCTCGCTCGGTGCGCTCCATGGCTGCACTATCTTCGGCCTTGGACAACGCTTCCTTCAGGGCCGCCACCTCGGTTGTGGCCCCTGTCACATTCACGTTGGTCCTGTCACTATTTGCAACCATGTATTTTTTATATACGCTTGCATAAGGTACTACCTACCTTCCTTGTCCCCGAGCTGCTTCTTGGCAAGGACGAGCTTGTTCTCGGACCGCTCGAGGCTCTGCTTCAATGCATCGACCTCCGCAGTCAGTGCGGCAGAGGTCAACAGCGCGGCCTGCATTCCCACATTGACATTTTTATGTTAGACTCCTACGCATATCTTTTTAGATCCTCAGTCCGGCTTTTCTTTCCGAACACCAGACTGAGCATCAGGGGCTACTGTCTATGCGGTAACATTTTTACACGTTTTAAATACATACCTCGAAGCCTGTTAGAAGGTTGGCACATGCTTTTGTCATCCCCCTCTTGGCAGACTGAACCTTCTCGATCACCGCACTCATAACAGTGCGGTGCTCCTCGTCGATGGAGGCGCCGTTAAGCACCTCCAGCAAATTGTCCGGCGCCTCCGGTTGGACGGAGGCCGCTGGCGTCGTAGGCTTGCCCTTCTTGCGAGGGGGCCGCCTGCCGGACTCCGGAACCACTGAAGGTTCTAGTGCGGTGTCCGGCCCAGGGCCGGACTTAGATCCCTCTGGGGTTTTATCCCCTTTGGGCCTGGAGTCCGGGAGGTCGCCTTGCTGCGCCTCCAGGACCGCCTCCTCCTGGCTCAACCCCTTTTGGGACTCCACCTCGGCTGCATCCGTAGGGCGGGGGGAGGAAGCCGTCGGGAGTGAAAGACTATTCATATCCGACGAGTCCAGGGAGCCACTCGACGAATCATCGAGCTGAGCCTTGGGCGGACTACATGATTATATTCGTCAGAAGGTACTGTGCAATAAAGGAATGCCGTGAGTTATTCTGGTATCCGGATACTTACGATTTTGTTAGGGGCTTGGCCCTGGATGGCCACTCCTCTCCGCTGTCTTCGGCGTCGGAGGTGTAGTCCGGGAGAAGGGTCTTTCCCTTCTTGGACCCTCCGGCCTCCCCAGTTGGGGCGGCCTTCCTTTTCGTGCCTCCCCCCGCTGGAGGGGGAGAGGCTTTTTCTTCCTCCTCCTCATCTTTGGAGGAGGAGTGCGCTTTGGGGTCGTCGGGCGATGAGTCTGACACCACCAGTCGCCGGGAGCTCCTTCCAGTTCCCGTGGCCTTCTTCTTGGCCTTCTTCTCTGGCACCACGTGGGGTGCCGGGACCAGCAGCTTCACCAAGCGTGCGTCTGCTGGGCCTTCGGGCAAGGGAGATGGACAGTCGATCTGTACGGCCTTGTTCTGCCAGTCGTGTTAAAGGAATGGGAGTTTAGATCCCGCATAGAGTCAAACTATGAAAAACAAATACCCTGTAATGGGTAAACTAAGCTTACCGCGCTGGCTTGGCGCTTCGCGCAGAATCCGCGATCCTCGGTAGTGGGAGGGTGAACCTCGGAGCTCTTGAAAAGCACCTTCCAAGCATCTTCGTGCGTTGTGTCGAAGAGCCTGGACAGAGTTTGGTGCTGGGCCGGGTCGAATTCCCACAGATTAAAAGCCCACCATTGACACGGGAGGATCCGGCGGAAGAGCATGACCTGGAGTACGTTGACGAGTTTAACCTTCTTGTCCATCAGGTTCTGGATGTAGGTTTGGAGTCCGGTCGCCTCTTCAGGATTACCCCACGACAGGCCCATCTCTTTCCATGAGGCGAGCCGCGTGGGGATGCCAGATCAGAACTCGGGGGCCGCTGTCCATTCAAGGTCACGCGGCTCGGTGATGTAGAACCATCCCGATTGCCACCCTTTGATGGTTTCCATAAAGGAGCCCTCGAGCCATGTGACGTTGGCCATCTTGCCCACCATGGCACCTCCGCACTTCGCTTGTCGGCCGCCCACAACCTTCGGCTTGACATTGAAGGTCTTCAGCCATAAGCCAAAGTGGGGCTGGATGCGGAGGAAGACCTCACACACGACGATAAACGCCGAGATGTTGAGGATGAAGTTCGGGGCCAGATCGTGGAAATCCAGGCCGTAGTAGAACATGAGCCCCTGGACAAATGGGTGAAGAGGAAAGCCTAGTCCACGGAGGAAATGGGGGAGAAACACGACCCTCTCATGGGGCCTGGGGGTGGGGATGAGCTGCCCCTCATTTGGGAGCCGGTGCGGCAATGTCGTTGGACAAGTATCCGGCTTTCCTCAGCTTTTTGATTTACCTCTCCGTAATGGAGGAGGCCATCCACTTGCCTCCCGCTTCGGACATGATTGGAGAAGGTTGAGGTGGGAAGTGCGGACTTGGGCACTGGAGCTCGAGTGCGCAGGAATGGATAAGCGAAGGAGGAGGAAGGCGTAGATGGAAAGGGTAGATTCTTATCCCCTTATATGGGCGGCTGAAACTATGTGCCCCCACCAGCCTAGTAAAACTCGCTTATCTCCCAAGCGCCGCGATTAATTGTGCGGTTGGGTTACCCACGCCCGTATTGATGAGAATCCTGGAATAAGGGGACACGATCTCTCCTTTGACAAGACGTGCCAAGGAAACCGCCTCGCTAAACATGCTGAGGTGGGCCAGTAAAACGATTTGAATAAAGGCTTGGCTGTGGCATGATGTCAAGCTATGGAATACGTCAGCAGATCAGATTTGTGCGAATATTATTCTCTCTACGGTGGTATGTGGAAACTATTTTGCAGAGCCGGACATTATCCTTGTGTTCAACATCTTCTATGAAGTATTCGGAGGAGGAACCCGCCTTGCAATGCCAAAGACAATTTGCGCGCCGGACTCGTCGTCATTAAAGCCTGGTTCAGGGGCTACTGAGGGAGTCCTGGATTAGGGGGTGTCCGGATGGCCGGACTATGACCTTTGGCCGGACTCCCGGACTATGAAGATACAAGATTGAAGACTTCGTCCCGTGTCCGGATGGGACTTTATTTGGCGTGGAAGGCAAGCATGGCGATACGATATGTAGATCTCCTCCCATTGTAACCGACTCTGTGTAACCCTAGCCCTCTCCGGTGTCTATATAAACCGGAGAGTTTTAGTTTGTAGGACGAATAACAATCATACCATAGGCTAGCTTCTAGGGTTTAGCCTCTCTGATCTCGTGGTAGACCTACTCTTGTACTACCCACATCATCAATATTAATCAAGCAGGAGTAGGGTTTTACCTCCATCGAGAGGGCCCGAACCTGGGTAAAAACATCGTGTCCCTTGTCTCCTGTTACCATCCGCCTAGACGCACAGTTCGGGACCCCCTACCCGAGATCCGCCGGTTTTGACACCGACACACGCCAAGGAGAGTCCCATCGGGACACGGGACGAAGTCTTCCGTCTTGTATCTTCATAGTCCAATAGTCTGGTGAAAGTATATAGTCCGACTGTTCGGATACCCCCTTATCCAGGACTCCCTCAGTAGCCCCTAAACCAGGCTTCAATGACGATGAGTCCGGCGCGTAGATTGTCTTCGGCATTGCGAGGCGGGTTCCACTTCTAAATACTCCAAAATTAATTCCGAACACAAGGACCGTGTCCGGCTCTGCAAGATAAATTCCATATATCACCGTAGAGAGAATAATAATCCACGAATCTGATCTGCTGACAATTCTTTGTTGTGTGACATCACGCCATGGCTCAGTAACTTATTCGAACCGTTTTTACAACCTGCTCCCGCACACATCGCGAGGCGGTTTCTTTGGCACGTCCTATCAAAGCAGAGATCGTGTCCCCTTATCGCGGGATCTCCATTAATACGGGTATGGGTAACCCAACCAGCGCCATCAATCGAGGCGCTTGGAAAGATAAGATATTTCGAGAGGCAAGTGGGGAGGCGCACATTCTACATTGCCTTTATAAAGGGATAGAGATCTCCCGTTTTCACCCACGCCTTCTTCCTCCTTTGCTCATCCGTTCTCGCACCCTTGAGCTCCAGCACCCAAGTTCTCACCTTCTCCGTAGGATTGCATCATGTCCGGAGCGGGAGGCAAGTGGATGGCCTCCTCTGTCATAGAGGAGAACATCACCAAGCTTCGGGAAGCCGGATACCTGGCCGAGAATATCACGCACAGGCTTCCAACAGAGGGATAGATTACCCCCACTCCGAAGTCTCGGGAGAGAGTAGTATTTCTCCCTCATTTCGTCCAGGGACTAGGATTTCCACTCCACCCGTTTGTCCGCGGGCTTATGTACTACTATGGGCTAGATTTTCATGATCTGGCCCCGAATTTCGTCCTCAACATCTCGGTGTTCATCGTCGTGTGTGAGGCATTCCTCCGCATCAAGCCCCACTTCGGCTTGTGGTTGAAGATCTTCTGCGTGAAGCCGAAGATCTTGAGCGGCCAATAGGTGGAATGCGGAGGTGCCATGGTGGGCAAAATTCCCAACGTCACATGGCTTGATGGCTCCTTCGTGGAGACCATAAAGGGGTGGCAATCAGGGTGGTTTTACATCATCGAGCCGCGCGACGCCAACTGGGTGGCGGCCCCAAAATTCAGATCCGGAAACCCTACGCGGCTCACTTCTTGGGAGAAGAAGGGCCTGGCCTGGGGCGAACCCACAGAGCTGGCCGGACTCGAGACCTGCGTCTGAAGTATGAGGGACAAGAAGATCAAGCTTGTCAACGTGGTCCAGGTCATGCTCATTCGCCGGATTCTCCTGTGTCAAAGACGTGCATTTGATATGTGGGAGTTCGACCCGGCCAAACACCAGATGCTGCTAGAGCTCTTCGGCACAACGCACAAAGAAATCTGGAAGGTGTTATTCAAGACCGGCGAAGTTCCTCCTCCCCTTTCTGAGGACCGGGAGCTCAGCGCAAGCCGCCTCGCCAGTCCGGTAAGTCCTCTGGTTATTGTAAGATATTTCTTTCCTGGTATGTTCGTGGGAGGATTCTTAGGTCACTATGCTGACCGAACAGGATTGGGTGGAGACGGCGGAGCAGATTAACTATCCGGCTCCATTTCCCGAGGACCCAGTGAGCGCACTCCTAGCGGAGATGCTGGTTCCGGCGCCTTACAAGGTGCCAGAGAAAAAGGCCGAAAAGAAGGCCGCAGGGACCCGGAAGGGTCTCCGGCACGAAGCCGCACCAGACGCTTCGCTAGAAGATGACGAGGCGCACTCCTCCCACGAAGGGGAGGAGAGGAAGAAGAAGAAGGCCGCCTCAACTGAGGGGGCCGAAGGGTCCAAGAAGGTGGCCGCGGGGACCAGAAAAGGTCCCCGGCGCAAGGCCATGATAGAGTCGTCATCCAAAGACGACAAGCAAGATTCTCCCCCCGTAGACGGGGGAGAACATGAAGAAATGCCTCCTCCCCGTGCTAGGGAGGAGAAGAAAAGGAAGGCCGCCCCATCAGGTGAGGCCGGGATGCTGAAGAAGGGAAAAGCGTCCCTTCCCGGTCACTCCACTACCGCCGCTTTCAGCGATGAGGAGTGGCTGCCCAGGGGCAAGCCCCGGGCGAGGTCGTAAGTATCCGCATTCCATAATACTTTCCGTGCGACTTTGACCTCATGGTTTGTAATGACGCCGAACACGTTTATGCAGTCCGGCTGGGTCCGATCTCGAGGAGTCCTCTTCAGAGGAGTCTCTAAACGAGTTGGAGATGAATTCGCTCCCGACGGCAACCTCCCCACGACCTGTGGATGACACCGAGGTGATGTCCTGGAGGATGCCAGAGCAGGAGGTGATGGCTCCGGGGATGCCCCAAGGCAAAATCTCGGGCGCCGAACACATGGGGGATGAGAACCCCATGGATTATGCTGACGGGAGCCACAGCAAGTCTGGCTCCCAGCCGGTTACTGCGCCGGAGCCTACAAAGGTTCTGGATTCCGGTAAGTAGTCCCTCGCGAAGGAGGGCGAGCCGGCCATGCCGATGACCTCCGCCTAGCTGGAGGCATCCGATAATTTGTTGGAAGTGCTTCGAGGTGCTTCCATCGAGGATGAACACCATACACTTATGGCTACGGTGATTGAGAAGGTTCGGTCCGCCAAGGGTGGATTGACTGAAGCCTGCAGCAGCCTGCTAACAGGCTTTGAGGTAAAGAAAGTGTGAGAAAATATCACCCGATAGACAGTAGCCCCTGATACTCTAGTTGGTGTTCGGAAAGAAAAGCCAAATGGAGGGTCAACTAAAAAACCGCAGGAAGCTAATGGTATTTGTCTAAATGAATCAAATAGGCACTGCTGCTGACCGCCGCTGCGCGCACAGCTGAGGTTGCCGGACTCAAGCGCGAACTGGGGTAGGCCAAAGAAGAGCTCGTCCTCGTGAAGAAGCAGCTTGAGGCGAACAAAGGTAAGAGAAACCCCGTCCATATATCGTATAGAGGATAAAAAGTTGGTGATGCTAATAAAAAGCATCATGGCTTTTGATAGGGACCGTGACCGAAGTGGCGGCCCTGAAGGAAGCGCCGTCCATGGCCGAAGCCAAGGCGGATACGGAGCGCACCGAGCGAGAGAAGTGAGATGCTCGGGTGAGAGAGGTACAGCAGGAGCTCCAGGAGCTCGACAAGAAGTTCGGCTCCCTGGAGCATGACTACAAGACGCAAGCATCTGAGCTTGCAAAGGCCCTCCAGAGCGCGGCCGATGCCAAGGCCGAAGCCCAAAAGGCCCTCCAGGAAATCCAGGTGGCCAAGAAGATAGCGGAGGGTAAGGCATTCTTTATGCAAAGCAAGCATGTGGAGGAGTCATTTCTTTTACTTACACGAATCTGGAGCTCTCCAGGGGCATTCGCAGATCTGCCATGCAGCATTTCGGATGCCGCAGAGTTCTATCGCGCTGAAGAGGGGAGCTCTACGGAGAAGTTGTTCTGGTCCCAATATATTGGGGCCGAACACCCGATGCCTCTGAGTGACCAACTGAAGCAGCTGGTCGAACTCCACAATGCGGCCGAACAGGCCATGAGGAACCACATAGTCCGGATGTGGCCTGGCGAGCCCCTGCCCGGCAGCTACTTTGGCCTGGTGAAGCGGATGGTGCATGCCTGTCCATGGCTAGAAGTTAACAAGCAATCCATATGTATTGAAGGTGCCCGACGGGCCTTTGCCCGCGCGAAGATGCATTGGGGCAAACTGGATGCTGAGCAGCTCGTGAAGGATGGACCCCCGAAGGGCAAGGAGCATCGCTACCCCGAAATGTATTATAGTGGCGTTATGAAAGGCGCTTGGTTTGTGGCGAATGTATGTCCTAAGAACATTACTTTCGAGTAAATGTACTCATGTCGTTAGTGTAATATGAGGACGAGTTTGATTGCGCTATATAACGCTTTGTTTGATTTAAAATATTACCTTCTCTGCGGCCGTTTATCAAAATCTGAAAGTAGGCCAGTCGTCGGCTTCCGCCCCCTTGTAACTAGTACTGGGGTGTTCGTGGAAAACCGAAACACTCTTTATCCAAATTCTTGGTCCTTTAAGGAGGTGTTTAGCGCAACGAAGCAAGCAACCGGACTATTCAGCTTTATAACTCTCACTTGGCCATAGAAGTCTATAATTTTAAATTTCGGTGAAGCCCCTAGTATTCAGAAAGCCGAATTGGGGCGTTATACATGCCTAAATTGGGCAAGGCCAATTCCTCGCCTTAAGCAGAAAAAATCTTTAGGGATTTTACTACCTCGCGGACAGCGACCAGCTCTCGCCGCATCATGACGGTCAGTTTTTGGCTTTTCTACTGAGGTGCTCGTCCGGAAGAACCGGGACACAATCGCAGTAGTTCTCCCTGCGCTACCTTAGCCGATATAACGGAACGTAAGGTACCAAAACAAGGGAGCCAGGCTAACCCAACTATTGACCCAAGACATGATTCGGAGCTGATGCATATAATGCTATAAGTTCGGGGTGCCGCACTGTTGAAAGTGTTCGGACTTTTCTTGCCATTTTATGGGGCTTGATAAGAAGCCCCTGGCAAACTGACCGTACCAAAGTGTACGGATGCAAATATTGAATAAATATTCAACGGAAAATGTGAGGATAGTAATAAGAAGCTAACGCTATGTACTACTTCCAGTTTATTTGGACAATACGGCAAAACGTAGGTGTACAATTGATGCATTAAGCAGAAAAATAGGACTATTTGACATATCCTATCCAAGGGCAGGCTACATGCGGGTATGTAAGAACAGGTATAATGATCATTGAAGAGAACCACCTGAGTATTCCCCTAACGTGGAGGCCGGATTCCTAGTCGAGCTCCTGGCATGCCTGACGGTCCTGTTACGGGGTGCTCCGGACTCGCTTGACGGTGTTCGGGGATGTCGTTGCCGAATTGGCTGTTTGTCAAAGGAGGCTGCTTTGTACTTCTGCTGTGAGGGCCGTAGTATGCTCTTCCGTACGGAGGGAGCGGTCTGTGTTTCCATTGACTGTTATGATCCCGCGAGGTCCTGTCATCTTGAGCTTGAGGTATGCATAGTGCGGTACCGCATTGAAACGAGCGAACGCTGTTCGTCCGAGTAGTGCATGATAGCCACTACAGAAAGGGACGATATCAAAGAATAACTCCTCGCTTCGGAAGTTATTCGGAGATTCGAAGACCACTTCCAGTGTTATTCAGCCCGTGCAACGGGCCTCTACCCCTGGAAATACACCTTTGAAGGTGGTTTTGGTGGGTTTGATCCATGACGGATCGATGCCCATTTTGCGCACTATGTCCTGATAAAGCAGGTTCAGGCTGCCGCCACCGTCCATGAGGACTCGCGTGAGGTGGAATCCGTCGATAATTGGGTCAAGGACCAATGCGACTGAGACGCCGTGACGGATGCTGGTCGGATGGTCCCTACGATCGAAGGTGATCGGGCAGGATGACCATGGGTTGAATTTTGGGGCGACGGGCTCCATCGCGTAGACGTCCCTAAGTGCACGCTTTCGCTCCCGTTTGGGGATGTGAGTGGCATAGATCATGTTCACTGTTTTGACCTGGGGGGGGGGATTTCTTCAGTTCTCTAGTGTTCGGATGCCGGGGCTCCTCATCATCATCGCTATGCAGCCCCTTGTCCTTGTTCTCGGCATTTATCTTGCCGGCCTATTTGAACACCCAACAATCTCTATTAGTGTGATTGGCTGGTTTATTGGGGGTGCCATGAATCTGGCACGAGCGATCGAGTATGCGGTCCAGACTGAATGATCCCGGGTTGTTTCTTTTGAACGGCTTCTTCCGCTGACCGGATTTGGAGTTGCTGAATCCGGCATTGACTGCCGTATCATCCGCATTGTCGCCATTGTTTCGACGCTTGTGTCTGTTGCGCTGTGGCTTTCCGTTACTATCACGGGTATCTGAGGTGCCAGGGTTTCTTGGCACGGTGTTGCTGCGATCCATCCAACTGTCCTCACCCGCACAAAAGAGGGTCATTAGTGTCGTGAGTGCCGCCATGGTCTTCAGTTTTTCTTGGCCGAGGTGTTGGCAAGCCACTCGTCACGGATATTATGCTTAAAGGCCGCTAGGTCCTCGGTGTCCGGACAGTCGACAATTTGGTTCATTTTAGTTAGGAACCGAGTCGAGAATTTCCTGGCTGACTCTCCGGGCTGTTGGGTAATGTGACTTAAGTCATCAGCATCCGGTGGTCGCACATAGGTGCCTTGGAAGTTATCGAGGAATGCATCCTCAAGGTTCTCCCAACTACCAATAGAGTTTGCTGGCAGGCTATTCAGCCAGTGTCTGGCTGGCCCTTTAAGCTTGAGTGGGAGGTACTTGATGGCATGTAGGTCATCACCGCGGGCCATGTGGATGTGGATAAGAAAATCCTCGATCCACACCGCGGGGTCTGTTGTGCCATCGTATGATTCGATGTTGACGGGTTTAAACCCTTCTGGGAATTCATGTTCCATTACTTTGTCAGTGAAGCAGAGGGGGTGTGCGGCGCCTCTGTGCTGGGCTATGTCGCGGCATAGTCCGATTAGGTCTGGTCGGTAATGCCCGGCCCGGCCAGATTGATCAGTATTGTATCCGGCGTGACGATCGGTGTCCTGAGCTGTGGCGCACCCTCATGATCCGTAGATCGATCTTGGTTGTCCTGCATTGTTTTCCAGTATGTCTTGCAGGTCCTGCGTATTGCCTCGGGCCGTAGTGAACCGGCATGGGGGTGCAGGCTGGTGTCCGGCCTGACATGCCGTTTTATCCCGGACACGTGGTGGTCGGTCAGCCTCATCTTGTGCTGGAAGTTCAGGCTCTTTGGCCTCTTCTTCTAGCAGTTTATGCTTTGGGTATCCCCTACTCGGGTGTTCGAGTCCGTATTCTTCGGCCGCCAGGACTTCGGTCCATCTGTCTGCGAGCAGATCTTGGTCCGCTTGGAGTTGCTGCTGCTTCTTTTTCAGGCTTCTTGCAGTGGCTATAAGCCTGCGCTTGAAGTGCTCCTGCTCTATGGGATCCTCTGGTATGCCGAATTCGTCATCACCGAGGCTCACCTCGTCTTCGGAGGGAGGCATATAGTTATGGTCCTCCAAGTATCCGTCCGTTGTCTGTTTGTTTGGGCTAGCCTGCCCGTGTTCCTGTTCGTCTTGCTCGGAGATGGGTTGATCTGGATCATATTCCTCTTCGGCACCATCTGGATTTTCTTCTCTAGTGCCGGTATTGTTGTGGCAAGGCTTGGAGCGGCGCCGATGACGCCCATGTTTTGCTTTCTTCCCCGAGGGTTTATCTCCCATTGCCTCATCGCCATTGGTTTCTTTGGGAGTATCCACCATATATATTTATATATCATATGAAGAGGTGGCAGTCCAGCGCCCTGTGGGTGGTGGTTCCTGTTGTTCTCCCGCATCGTCGTTTATACCATCGATGTCTTCGGAGTTGAAGTTAAGAAAGTCAGTTAAGTCATCGACCGTGGCTATTAAGTGGGTGGTGGGTGGGTAACGAATTTCTTCGTCGCCAGCTTCCCACTCGAGCCGGACATAGTTTGGCCAGGAGTCTCCTGACAAAGAGAGAGACCTTAATGAATTCAGCATGTCTCCGAAGGGTGAGTGCTGAAACATATCCGCGGCGGCGAACTCCATGACTGGAGCCCAATTGGATTCGATGGGCACAGATGCGCGTGGTCCGGAACACACTACCAGAGATGAGTCCGGGGGTCCGGAGGTATAGATTTCCTGAGGAGAGGAGTCTGCGTTTGGTTCCAGCGCCGATGAGAATGCGGCCTTCGGGGCGGGGTCCATCCACCCGTCCTCGGGAGGCATGGCCTGTTCTGAAACGAAGTCCGGAGCTGTAGCAGGTGCGATATTCCGAATACTGTCCGACTGCAGATCTAGGTCATGCTCGTCGTGATTGTTCAGCGTTCCTGACACGGGCCCGAATCCGTCGAAGATCAAGTCTCCGCGGATGTCGGTGGTGTAGTTTAGGTTTCCAAACCTCACCTGATGGCCAGGGGCGTAGCTATCGATCTGCTCCATATGGCCAAGCGAGTTGGCCCGCAGTGCAAAGCCGCCGAACACGAAGATCTGTCTGGGGAGAAAAGTCTCACCCAGGGCAGCATGGTTGAAAGTTGGAGAAGCCATCTAGCCTTGCAGCCACGACATAGAGGAACTCTCAATGAAAGCACCAATGTCGGTGTCAAAACTGGCGGATCTTGGGTAGGGGGTCCCGAACTATGCGTCTAAGGCTAATGGTAACAGGAGGCTGGGGGCACGATGTTTACCCAGGTTCGGGCCCTCTCGATGGAGGTAATACCCTACTTCCTTCTTGATTGATCTTGGTGATATGAGTATTACAAGAGTTGATCTACCACGAGATCAAAGAGGCGAAACCCTAGAAGCTAGCCTATGGTATGAATGTTGTTGTCCTACGGACTACACCCTCCGGTTTATATACACACCAGAGGGAGCTAGGGTTACACATAGTCGGTTTACAGAGGAGGATATCTACATCCAAATCGCCAAGCTTGCCTTCCACGCCAAGGAGAGTCCCATCCGGACATGGGAGGAAGTCTTCCGTCTTGTATCTTCATAGTCCAATAGTCCGGCCAAAGTATATAGTCCGGCTGTCCGGATACCCCCTTATCCAGGACTCCCTCAGTTTGCGAGATGCTTGACGGTCTTGACACGCGGCTCGACGTAGAGTCTTGGATGTCGGTGTACTTGAGCTGGAGAAGGTGTCATCGGTGTGTCGACTCAAGCGGCTCCATCTTGAGTATGAAGAATTGGTAGAATGGTGGTCCACCAACAAGGCACGGATCTCGTCCATTCTTGCATTGTTCTCTTGTTTGTGAGTGTTGAGCTTGTTGTCGAAGTAGTCTCTTGTTCGTTGCTCGGAGAGTCGCAAGTCGGTGGCGAGATTGTAGATGCGGTCGCTCATTGCTTGTTGCTCTTGATGTAAAGCTTGTTGTGCACCTAAGAGGTGGGTCTTGGTGACATAGGATGACATGTCGTCGTCTTGCTCGATGAAGAGTGGGTTGGTAGAAGAACTTGGCCTATCCATCATTCCAAGCAAATGTGTGAGTTGGAGAAAGAGAAGAACTTATACCAAATGTACCTTGACCGATGTTGAAGATGGATCAATGATCACTCAAATGTGGGACAAGGAAATAGCTCCACCATAAGCTTTTACTTGTCAGTTCTCACACCTACACAAGTTAAAGCTTATGGTGGAGCTTGGTTAGATGGTGGCACAAAATTTGATGCAATTGTTAGTTAGACTCAAAGATGTTGAAAAAGATTCACAAATTCGCCAATGCAACAAGTAGACCAAGCAAGTAGCGGTACACGGAAACACACATGCAAATAGATAAGTGGGGTTGTGCAAACCAAAAATGAGCCAAAATGTGGAATCCACAAAAATGCTCTTGTTGCACAACACTAGAGAGATGCTAGCACAATTGTACAGTAGGCGGATACGAGACTTGTCCACAACCTACCAAACAAAAATGCAACGACTTCTAACCCAAGTATGCTATATGTATGGTATTCCGGTGGTATGATCCAAGATGATCGAGTATGAGAATCTTAATGTAGTATGATGCTATGGTTCTTGCTTATAAGCTCTTTGCTTATCTTTTTCTTTTGCTTAAAAGCTTGTTTGGCTCGTTGTCTTTTGAGCTCTTTTCTCATACAAAACTTCATGAACCAAGATAGCATTTGTGTATGCGATGACAACTTTGTGACACAAGAGATGATACCAAGATATGCACCACGATGGTATGGTATGTATGCTATGGGGAAGTATGATCACGGAGGGAGTCCGGGACTAGGGGGTGTTCGGATAGCCGAACTATCATCATCGGCCGGACTCCAAGACTATGAAGATACAAGATTGAAGACTTCGTCCCGTGTCCGGATGGGACTTTCCTTGGCGTGGAAGGCAAGCTTGGCGATACGGATATGTAGATCTCCTACCATTGTAACCGACTCTGTGTAACCCTAGCCCTCTCCGGTGTCTATATAAACCGGATGGCTTTAGCCCATAGGACGAACAACAATCATACCATAGGCTAGCTTCTAGGGTTTAGCCTCCTTGATCTCGTGGTAGATCTACTCTTGTAACACACATCATCAATATTAATCAACCAGGACGTAGGGTTTTACCTCCATCAAGAGGGACCGAACCTGGGTAAAACATCGTGTCCCTTGTCTCCTGTTACCATCCGCCTAGACGCACAGTTCGGGACCCCCTACCCGAGATCCGCCGGTTTTGACACCGACATTGGTGCTTTCATTGAGAGTTCCTCTGTGTCGTCACCGATATGCTCGATGGCTTCTTCGATCATCATCAACGACGCAGTCCAGGGTGAGAACTTCCTCCCCGGAGAGATCTTCGCATTCGGCGGCTTTGCACTGCAGGCCAATTCGCTTGGCCATCTAGAGCAGATCGAAAGCTACGCCCCTGGCCGTCAGGTCAGATTTGGAAGTTTGAACTTCACGGCTAACATCCGGGGGGATTTGATCCTCGATAGATTCGAGCCACAGCCGAGCGTGCTGCACTGTCGCAACGAGCATGATTTAGCTCTGCAGCCGGACAGTATCCTGGAGGCCGCACTCGAGTCCGCTCTGATCTTCAATTCGGAGCCGGCTGCGCAGATCGAGGACGGATGGCTAGACACCGCCTCGGGGGCTGCAACCTCTATGGCGATAGAGCCGAACACTGATCTTGTCCCTCATGAAGCCCGTGACTCCGAGGAGCCGGACTCCTCGCCGGACTCCGAGCCTCCCACGCCCCCTCCAATCGAATCCGGTTGGGCGCCGGTCGTGGAGTTCACCGCCGCGGACATCTTCCAGCATTCACCTTTCGGCGACATCTTGAGTTCGCTAAAGTATCTCTCGTTATCAGTAGAGCCTTGGCCGGACTGCGGTCAGGACGGTTGGGATGCGGACAACGAAGAAATTCAACGCCCACCCACCACCCACTTAGTAGTCACTGTCAACAATCTAACCGACATGCTAGACTTCGACTCCGAAGACATCGACGGTATGGACGACGATGCCAGAGATGACTAAGAACCAGTGCCTATCGGGCACTGGAAAGCCACCCCAACTCACGACGTATACGTGGTGGATACACCAAAAGGAAGTGATAATGAGGAACAACGGGACATGGCGAAGGACAACTCCCCCAACAAACAACCAAAACAGCGATGCAAGTGCCGCCCGAAGTCCCACCTTGATAAAAACGACACCCATACGGACCCGGCCCTAGAGCAGGGCGAAGCAGTGGACGGCGAACATGCCACCAAGCAACCATCCGAATATGATGAACTGGACAAGCAACCCATCCCCGAAGAAAACAAGAGCCTAGACGACCTCACGCCGAACACATCACCAGAGCATAAGAACCTTCATAAAAGGCTCGTCGCTACTGCAAGAAGTTTGAAGAAGCAAAAGCGGAAGCTCAAAACAGCGGAGGACGCACTCAGAATGAGATGGAGCAAAGTACTCAATACCGCAGATAAATACGGCGCTAGTCGCCAGGCAAAGAGCTACCCGAAGCGCAAGCTGTTGCCCGAATTCGACGAGGAGGCCTTAGAGCCCCCGCAGTCAAAAAAGAAAGAGGCCGCCTGGCCAGATAGACGACCAGATGACAGGCTAAGAGCAGCAAGGGGTGCTGCACACAAGCCGGCACACGATCAGCATAAAGATCCTCAGAAAAAGGATGACCCGGTCAGGTCTATCTATGGGCCAAAAAAGAAGACTCCAGGAAGCAACACAACCCGCGGAGCGTTTGAAGACAACGGCACACCCAAATACAGGGGCGCCGCACACCCACTATGTTTCCCCGACGAGGTACTGGATCATGAATTTCCAGCGGGATTCAAACCCGTAAACATAGAGGCATATGACGGAACAACAGACCCTGGAGTCTGGATTGAGGATTATATCCTACACATACATATGGCCAGAGGAAACGATCTCCATGCCATAAAATACCTACCCCTCAAGCTCAAAGGGCCAGCTCGGCATTGGCTCAAAAGCCTCCCAGAAAATACCATTGGAAGTTGGGAAGAGCTCGAGGATGCGTTTCGAGCAAATTTTCAAGGGACTTATGTCTGCCCTCCGGATGTAGACGATTTAAGTCACACAACTCAACAGCCCGGAGAGTCAGCACGCAAATTCTGGAACAGGTTCCTCACCAAAAAGAACCAAATAGTCGACTGTCCGGACGCCGAAGCCTTAGCAGCCTTTAAGCACAACGTCCGAGACGAATGGCTCGCCAGACACCTCGGCCAGGAAAAACCAAGAACAATGGCCGCACTAACAAGCCTCATGACCCACTTTTGCATGGGGGAAGACAGCTGGCTGGCTAGATGCAACACCAGCGACCCGAGTACATACGAAGTAAGGGATGGAAATGGGAAATCACGACGCAGAAGAAATTAGCGCCGGAATAAGGAAAATGGCCCAAATAGCATGGCGGTCAACGCTGGATTCAAAAGCTCTCGGCCGAATAATAAAACACTGCCCCTCAAGGACAACAGCGACGAGCTATCCAACCTAAACAAAATTCTGGATAGGCTATGTCAAATACATAGTACCTCCGGGAAGCCTACAAACCATACCCACAGAGATTGTTGGGTCTTCAAGCAGTCCGGCCGACTTAACACCGAATGCAAGGGGCTCGACACACCAAGCGAAGACGACGACGAACCCCACAAGCAGCACGCCGGAAAACAGAAGACTTTCCCACTAGAAGTCAAAACAGTGAACTCACTTCATGTGATAACACGAAAACACAGTGCGGCACCTGCCATACTAGGACACTGTCCACAGAATGGGGATAGACCCTACCAAAATTTGCTGTAGCAGCACTTCCTTCAAAGGAGTGACGCCAGGCCTTTAAGCCAATTGTACAGGCTCTATACCACTAGAAGTTGTGTTCGGTTCATCCGACAACCTCCGTCGCGAAAAGCTCACTCTCCATATCGCCCCATCTAACAGTGGCCCTCAAACACTACTGGGACGCGAAGCTTTCGCCCGCTTTAACGCAATACCACATCACGCGTCTCTTACGCTTCAAATGCCCGGTCCACGCGGCATAATCTCATGAAAGAGTAACTCCGAGTGTTCCTCGACCACGGAGAACGTGAGGCCGCCTTGACAGCCACACACTAATCCGACCTTGCAGGTCAAAGCCCCTAAAAACAGGTCATTCAGACCTCGGACACGGTTAGGCGAGTCCGGCGTAAATAAACAAGGGGCTTCCCAGCCGCATACCCCTTTACAAGGGGCCGCGCGTATAAACGATGAGAGCTAATAAAGCTCAACTTTATTCATCTTCCAAATTATACTTTATTTTAAATACAACTTTTGCACGATATTTCTTCCAAACTAAGTCCTTCTCTTTTACAGATGAAGCACGTGCTACACCCGTCTAGGATACAGCAAAACGGAGACACAGGCGCAGACGTGCAGCAGGGACCCGTTGCAAGGATTCTTTTCAGATTAAGACCCATGCGTAAACCTTTCTTACTGTCTCTTGTAGATACACATCCCCCGGTTTTCTACCATAACCAAGGAGGAGGCTGGCGTTTTGGCATCGGCCGCGTCAGAAGTTCCCGCCTGTACCTGGACACTAGGGGCTTAGGGCATTGTTCTGCCCGGTATCATAAAGACCGAACACCTCAGGGAGTGTTCGGCGTCTCGAGTTAGGCCTTATATGCATCAGCTCCGAATCATGTCTTTGGTCAAATGTTCGGTTTGCCCGGCTCCTTTGGTTTGCTGCCTTACGTTCCGCTCCATCGGCTAACGCGGCACCAGGAGAACTACTGCGATTGTGCCCCGGTTCGGCCGGGCGAGCACCTCAGTAGAGAAAGCCGAAAACTGACTGTCATGATATAGTGAGAGACTGGTCAACCACTCGATCGACTATTGGAATGTTTAGAATTCCTCCGCTTTGACGAAGGACCGCTTCCCAGTCAGGCACATACGCGCCCTGAGTTCGGAGAGTGTGGTGCCTCTAGGGGCTATATAGTAGCCCCACCATCGAGCTCCTATGGCTAAGTGAAAGTGATAAAGCATTATAGTCCGGTTGCCTAGTTTGCTATGCTATCACCTCCTTCAAAGGACCAAGACGTTGGATTAAGTGTGAAAAAGCGCTTTTCTTTTTTGCAAACACCCCCACACCATGTGCGTGGGGGCTGAAGCCAAAGACTGCAACTTTCAGGTTATTCATACATATACGGCCGCACAGGAGATAGTTCAATACTTGAACGCACAAGTATAAAAAGCCGTTGCATTATAAACATGATCTCAGAAATCATACATGTCATTTAAACATAACATCTTTCGAGCACTGCGACTCTATTAAACGAGCGCCGTGCAGGACTTCCTCAAAATAGTGCTCGGCGGGTAATCGGCTTTTGTCCGAACCCCGGGATGCAACAACGGTGGCATCCATCTCCGCCCAGTATGTTTTCACACGGGCGAGAGCCATCCGTGCACCTTCTATGCATGCCGACCGCTTCATCGCCTTGATATGCGGCACCGCCCCAAGGAATTGCTGCAACAAGCCAAAATAACTCTTCGGCTTGGGCCTTTCGGGCCACAGATGAGCGACCACATCCGTCATGGAAAGTCCGGACAATCTATTCAGCTCAGCCCACTCAGCCAGCCGATCAGCCAACGGGTGTGAGCGCTCCGGACTATGGAATTGAGACCAGAAAAGCTCTTCCATTTCGTGATCCTTCTGGCTTCGGAAGTGCACGACTGCGTCCGCCGCACTCGCCACCAAATCCAGATAAGGATCCTCCGCACCACACAATTGGCCCAACTGAGCATACTTCGGATCCGTAAACTTCCTACGCAGTAGAAAGGGCTTTCCAGCCGCAATGTCTCCGGCCTGACGCAGTTCCTCCTTCATAGCCCGCATCGCACCACGGGCATCCTTGGCTTCGGCGGCGGCCTTCTTCAGGTCCTCTTGCTCCGCTCGGCGTTCTCTTTCAAGAACCTCATAGCGGTCAGCAGCATCTCTTAATTTCGCGGCCATTCCGGCCATCTCCTCCCTGCTCCGGCAGTGAGCAGCCTTTTCGGCTTTTAGCTCTTCCACTGCCTTCGAGGCAGCCGCATCACTTTTCCTGGCTTGCTCCTTGGCTCGAGCAAGCTCTGCTCGAAGGTCTTCCACAGCAGCGGCGCCATCTGCATCAAGCATACAAATTGTAAGGAACGGGCATCAACTCCCTTACTAGGCAACCGCGGAGCAACCACCTACCTTGCGACTCGTTAAGTCGTTTATTGACCAGCGCGATGTCCGCATCCGCAACATCGAGTTGCCTCTTCAGTTCGGCAACTCCATCACTCCGGATGGCCACCGAACGTTCCGCCACCTGCATAGGAAAGGCGACATTCTATAACTGAGATTATGATCCTTGGCACGCTGTCGCTTTCGACAGCATACCAAGTCTCAGGGGCTACTATCTATACAGGGCGCACTCCATGTGCAAAACTGTCAAAAGGTATGTCATTTTTTGCGTACCTCAAACCCTGTCAGCAAACTTCCGACGGCCTCATACAACCCGCTTTCGGCAGATGAGATCCTCTCAATCACCATACTCATTAATGGGCAGTGATCTTCTGAGATAGACGCCCTCTTGAGCAAATCCTGCAGCTCCACCGGCCGTACTCCAATGGGTGCCGAACTCTTCGGCCCCACCGGACTCGGGGAGACCCTCCGTGATGACACCTCAGGGTCGTCCGCCCCTCCCGACGGGGCGGCAGATGGAGGCGTCTCGCTCTCCATCATCTCCGGACGAAGGTCCCCCAAAGATGAGCTCTGCTGAGATGGGCTGAGATCCGAACTACAAGGTGAAAACTTCGGTTACCTTTGGAAATAATACAGGGGCGTCCCCTATTACAAAATTCCCCCTTTTTACTTATGACTCACTGGAGGGACTGACTCCTCTGGGGAGACTGTGCGCCCGGGGCTCTTCCCGGCACAGGACCTTCCGGCGCATATTTCCTTCCCCGCTTTGAGGCCTTGGCCTCCGGGTCTTCGGAAGCGGTCCTCTTCCCCCCCCTGGAAGGAGGGATTCTCAATTCCCCCCTTGTTGAGGGCCTCCTTGGCAGAGGTGGTAGTTTCCCTGTGCCCCCCTTCGCTCTCCTCCGAAGGCGCAAACTCCAACATTTTGACTAACACGGGATCCGGCGTGGTCTCATGGAGGGGGGCCGGACACCATATCAGTTTTGCTTGCGCTATCCACTCCTGTCCAAGGGATAGCTGGTTAAAAGGCAAACCCATGATAAATAAATGGACAATATGTCCGGACACAGGGCTACTTACTTGAGTATCCGGGCGATTGCAGCTTAGGCCAGCGTCCTCAGTCAAGTCCGGACGCATCTCTTGCGATCCGAAGAACAGTTTGTACATCTCCGCGGGTGTCAAACCCATGAAGTGTTGGAGAGCTCGTGGCCCCTTCGGATTAAATTCCCACAGGCGGAGGGGGCGACGTTTGCAGGGCAGAAGGCGCCGGATCAGCATAACCTATGCCACTACGACCAGATTAATCTCCCTTTCATGGAGGCCTCGAATCCGGTCCTGCAACAGGGGTACGTCTTTGGACGGCCCCCAGTTAAGCCCCTTGTTGACCCATGATGTCAGCCGTTGTGGAGGGCCCGAGCGGAAGATGGGCGGCGGCCTCTGCCTGCTGCCCCTCGGAGCGGTGATATAGAACCACTCCTGTTGCCACAAGCCGAGCTCCTCCTGAAAAGAGCCCTCGGGCCATGGAGCATCGGCCCTCTTGCTTATAACCGCCCCGCCGCACTCTGCCTGATGCCCCTCAATCATCTTCGGCTCCATGTTGAAGGTTTTGAGCCACAAGCCGAAGTGAGGGGTAGTGCGGAGGAAGGCTTCGCAGACGACAATGAATGATGAGATGTGGAGGATGGACTCCGGAGCCAAGTCATGGAATTCCAGCCCATAGTAAAACATGAGCCCCCTCACGAAGGGATCCATCGGGAAGCCTAAACCCCGATGGAGGTGAGACACGAACACGACGCTATCACCAGGCTCGGGAGTAGGAATAACTTGCCCTCGGGCAGGCAACCTATGCGAAATCTCGTAGGTCAAGTACCTGGCGTCTCTCAGCTTTAGCACGTCTTCTTCCGTGACGGAAGAGGGCATCCACCGGCCTCTTAGGTCGGAGACGGACATTGTCGAAGGTCGAAGGTACCCGAATCTGGAGCCCTGGGTGTTGGAACTCGGGGCGAGGGGCGGATTCGATTGAGGATTGAAGAAAAAGAATGGGCCTTGGTCTCATTATAAAGAGGAAGAATACCAAGAGCCGTCCCCGTGACCGTTTGGAACCCGCCTTCGATGGAGGGGGCGTGGCAACGGGCGCGGTTGGGTTACCCACGTCCGTATTTATGAGAATCCCGGAATAAGGGGAACACGATCTCTGCTTCGACAAGACATGCCAAGGAAACCGCTTCGCTAAACACGCTGAGGTGGTATAATAAAAATGATTCAAGTAAAGGCTTGGTAGTGGTGTGATGTCACGCCACCAAATACGTCAGCAGATTGAACTTGTGTAAATATTATTCTCTCTATGGTGGGACGTGGAATTTATTTTGCAGAGCCGGACACTATCCTGGTGTTCACAATCTTCCATAAATTATTCGAAGGAGGAACCCGCCTTGCAATGCCGAAGACAATATGCGCGTTGGACTCGTCGTCATTGAAGCCTGGTTCAGGGGCTACTGAGGGAGTCCGGGACTAGGGGGTGTCCGGATAGCTGAACTATCATCATCGGCCGGACTCCAAGACTATGAAGATACAAGATTGAAGACTTCGTCCCGTGTCCGGATGGGACTTTCCTTGGCGTGGAAGGCAAGCTTGGCGATATGGATATGTAGATCTCCTACCATTGTAACCGACTCCGTGTAACCCTAGCCCTCTCTGGTGTCTATATAAACCGGATGGCTTTAGTCCGTAGGACGAACAACAATCATACCATAGGCTAGCTTCTAGGGTTTAGCCTCCTTGATCTCATGGTAGATCTACTCTTGTAACACACATCATCAATATTAATCAAGCAGGACGTAGGGTTTTACCTCCACCAAGAGGGCCCGAACCTGGGTAAAACATCGTGTCCCTTGTCTCCTGTTACCATCCGCCTAGACGCACAGTTCAGGACCCCCTACCCGAGATCCGCCGGTTTTGACACCGACAATCACTAATGTGCACAAGTCACATTGCCGACAATACTCAAAGGCTAGTCTCGATGGGTAAACAACGCAAAAGTAATGCGGAGACAAAGATGTCGTCGAGGTTACCGTCCTTAGCGATGATGAGTACTTGGCGAAGATGAGCGGTGGTGATGTTGATGTCGCGCTGTACCTATATAGCTGAAACACAATAGGACATGGGAACCACAACTCAAGTTCTCAAAAGCAAAGTCGAATGGTGGTACGGTGTGGTATGTCGTGGGGTTGGCGGAGTTTAGGTGGTGGTGGTCGAAGTGGGTAGGCAGAAGGCGTAGGTGGCGGCGGTCAAAAACAACAGAAAATGCAGTTTTGGCAGAGATAGCCGGATGATCTGCGCCAGGAGCCGGATGATCTGGGTCAATGTCCGGATGATCCGGGTCAAGGTTCGGATGATCCGGGCAGGTTAGGTGCATGTGAATGGCTCGGGATGAACTCGAAAATTCGAGCATTTCATGGATTTTGGATGGATTTTAAGGGTGAGATGGTGGGGAAACGCAAGATCTACTTGCAAACAACACATCCACAGATCAAAATCAACAAAACATCATCAAAACCAACAAATCACACAAAAAATTGGGGGCTATTTTTGGTGGGGATTTTTGGATTAGGAGGAGAAACAACAAAATCAAGCTAGAAAACAAAGGGTAGGGGCTCCAAAACCATGATCAACGTGGCTCTGATACCAAGATGATGTAGGGTAGAACCCTAGATGCCCGATCTTTCATGTTTGGATGGAATCCTACCAAGTACATGAAGAACACGAGGGGGAAACAAGAGGAAAACAAGGGGAAGCACAAGAGAAATCATTCAACCAACAAGAACAATCACACAAGTGCTAGATCCTCGAAACACAAAGAGATACACGATCTGAATCCAACAAGGGATGATACATAGGGTAACCGGTTCTTCTCCGTGAGGAGGTCTTGAGTTCTTTCCGTTAGGGGTCTTGAATCCAAGTGGATCTTCTCCGCAGAGGCATGGTCTCTCTCGGAGGAGCAGATCCGGATGGATGAGCGAGGCTCTATCTCAGAAATGAGCTATCACAACGCTAACCCTAGAAGAGAGGTGGAGGAGTCATATATATATAGGCAAAGGGGGCGAAGAGCTACATGGGCCTTGGCCCAACACGCGCACGCAGGCGGGGGTCCAGATGATCCGGGCTGGGAGCCGGATGATCCGGGTCAGTGTCCGGATGAACCGGGGGATGGCCCGAATGAGTCGAAGAGGTAGGCAGTGGCGGTGTCGGCCCGGATGTGCGGAGTGGGGTCTGGATGTCCAGCTGGGGTCCGGATGATCCGGGTGCTCATCCGGATGGTCCAGCTTCGGGTGTCTTCGGGCGCATTATCCGGGTTGTCCGGACCGGGGTCCGGATCGTCCGGGCTCTGTCCGGATAGTTTGGGACCTCGTTCGGATCGTCCGGCCAGCCTAGGACCTGGCTGATTTATTCTCCGTCTTCACTCTCGTCTTCCACTTTCGATTCTCCTTGCTTCTTAGCTTCTCCATGGCTAACTCCTTGGCACCTGAGTATGCAAAGCGTCTCCATTTGAGGTAGTAGCCATGTCTCGTGTGATTCGAAAGGGAGTTGTGAGAGGAGTGATGTCACCTCGGTTTCAAGAGCTCTTGCACGTGCTCTTGTCATTGGTTCAAGTGGTGTCGTAGGAGATGTAGATGTGTCCATGGGGATGATCGTGGGATGCTCCGCATCAGGGGTCCTTTTCATCCCCCCTTGCCTCTTCGTCTTCGTCCTCTTCTCTGCCACACCGCACGTGCACGAGCTCCGCCGCCGTCGACCTCGCGACCTAACTCAACCTTGGCCGCTGCATCCACCTGAACGCACCAGAGCACCGCCGTGCACCTCCGCCGTCCGACAGCCCTGATAAGCTCTCCTCTTTTCCTCACAGTAGATCTTCATTAGGGTTTGCTTGAGTTCATCGAAGTTCATCTCCGTTCATCTCTGTCCCCCCTTAGTTCCTGTAGTTTTTGATCCAAGCACAGTACCAACCTTCTGCGGTAGTAGTTTAGCACTTGTTTTTGATATTTGAACGCCTCCCTTCCGTAGGAAATCTCATCTGAGCATGTGAACTGTTTTGCTGCCACCACTTAGGTTTAAAATTTTTCTTCATTATCTGAACTGCTGTAGATCCAAAATTATAACACCGATCTGTGAAAACTGTTTGTCCAACAATTAGCAATTATCCACTCATAGATCTAAAAACTGATAGCTATGTGGGCAGCTTAACTGATAAACCATAACCCGCCAGGTACCATTCGTCCTCTCTTAAGCCGCCAGTAGCTTGCTCTGCATAACTTCAATGCTATCCTCCGGCTTAACACAATGCATGTTTTATAGCCCTTACCTTTGAACCAATGACCGGCTTAACAACATAATCTTAAACTGGCAAACTTTCCTTTTCAGACCATCATCAACAATGACTAAGACCTTCACTTCATGCAACTGGGTAGGATCTCGGGTCACCAAGGAAGATTTGAACAATTTTGTTCAGACTAGCATTTTAGGCATCCATTGGAGGGTCCCAGGCACTGAATATCCTCCTGAGCCCAAGGAAGGAGAAGTAATTGTTTTATTGATCATATGATCCGGGGGTTTACCCCGCCCGGCTCAAAATTCTTTTGAGACGTGCTACACTTTTTCCAACTTCATCCTCAAGATATTGGGCCCAATTCTGTCTCCAAAATTTGCAACTTCGAAGTCTTTTGCGAGGCTTATCTTCAAGAAGAGCCCACTGTCAAATTGTTCAGGGAATTCTATTACTTGAACCGGCAGATTGAATTAACAGATGGGCCCATCTTAGAGCTAGGCGGAGTTTCAATTCAGAAACGGAAAGATGCCACCTTCCCATATGCTAAGCCGCCCAGTCATCCTAAGGACTGGAACCAGACTTGGTTCTATTTCCAAGATACATCTCCAAAGGGTGAAAATTCCATGCCAGGTTATCATGAGCACCTGATCAGCAACACACATCGACTCCCAGAGCGAATCAGCGCGAAGGAACGGGCCAAGTATGCGACCATTTTTTTTCAAAAATCAGAGCCTTCATGGCTAACAGTTTAACCGACATCGACCTTGTTCAGTGTTGGGTCACCTGGAGGATTCTGCCCTTAAGCCGCCGCGCCGGCTTAATGTGCGAGTACACCGGCGATTTGAAAGACCCACAATGCCACTGCGAAATCCAATTATCTGATGCAGAAATCAATGATGCGACCAAGACTTTATTGAATGAAAGCTTGGCAGAGTGTAGCAAAAACGGACTTAGTCCTTTATGCACCTTCAACCAGCCGCTAGCTATAAGTTTTGCACATAATTTTTCAATCGAATCATTCTTTCATTACCAAAGTCCTCTTATAATCATCTGACTTCCACAGGATGATTCTCCTTTTTGGAAGAAGAAGCTACAGGACAAGCCGGCCAAGAAGACCATGACCATGACCAAGGCTAACAAAAAGCCTGCCAAGAAGAAGAACGACCCCTCCGAGTTACTTGACTTGGGTGATGATGGTGATGATGATGAGTCGGAGGTAGAACTTGATTCTCTTGGCTCATTTTTTATACATCTCATTGACAATGACTATTATGAGGATGAACCAGAAGCCAACCATGCGGGTGACGTAGAGGTAATTGTTCTTTCCTCTGGCTCAGAATCTCTGCCAAAACAGAAAACTCGATAGGCAAGCCGAAAAGTAAGGTTTTCTCATCCTTTGGCTTATTTGGATCCCAACTTTATTTTGAAGAAGCAGCAACATGAAGCTCGCCGCACAACCCGGAATAGCGGAGGTGGGATCCTTTCCTCCAGCTTACCAAACACTCTAGCTCCCCGCAAGCTTTGTCCAGAGGTTTCAACAATTTCTGACTTAACTTATCCCAAGGCGGGTCTTTTTCGACAACCTCTTAATCCTTCCTACTCAAATTACCAGGGAACGTCTCATTCCTCCTCTAGCGACTCAACGGGGACTCATGTCCCAGTCTTGAAGACTGTGCCTGGGTAAGAATGTTAAATCTTTGCTTTCAATCATGTACTCAATTGTTGTGTTAACCTCATCTTGTGTTTCATTCACAGAGCTATGGCAAAGCCCAACAAGAAAATTAAGGTGACAAAACCCACTGAAAACCCTTCTGAGCCAGAGCAGCATTCAACAGAGACCTGCCTCCATGCCCCTGAAGCCACATCCAATGAGCCGCCACTAGAAGAACACAACATCTCCATAGAGCATATGGATGTTGAGCCAGCCACCACCAAGCTGCCAAGTCCCATCAAGCCGCCAAGACCCATCAAGCCTACTGAAGAAAAGGTTGATGTTGTTACCAACACTGGGCTTGGTTATACAGCGCCAGGCAATCCCACTATCTTGTCAAAGCACAGCGCCAAGGAAGAAATATCCGTTGTTGACAAAGGCAAGTGGCCAGTGAATGTAGAAAGCTATGCTCACTATGGAGCTCAAGAGATCCACTCCGGATATCTGAACCGCCTACACACAAGCTGCGACTTTGAAGACGGCTTAGTTAACTTGATGAAGGAGTGTTTTTTAGGTAAATACTATAGCCCTCTTCATATGAATATACTACCATTAGCTGTCAAGTTTACTGGTCATGATAAAATGGAATGTACTATAGAGTTTAAATAGCTTTGTAGATCAAATCCAGTAGCCCCCAAGGGCCGGCTTATACTTTTAAGATAAACCGGGACTTCAAATAATAATGCTTCAACTTTGCATATGTAGCCCCCAAGGGCCGGCTTAATTTGTAAACATAAGCCGGGTCTCATTACCATAATTGTCAATAAAATCCAAGTATATAGCCCCCATGAATCGGCTATAGTCACCATAGTATATCTGAGTCATCAGGAAATTGTCTTTAAAAAGAGCAGTGTGCATAGGCCCCAAGTGCCAAGTGAAATACTTGTATTGTGCTTGGGACTTTTAAATAAGATGACTGTAATCCTGCCTATTGTTTACGTCCTACAGGCTGAACTCAATGTCAAAGAATCCCAAGTCGCCGATCTTCAAGAGAATATCAAGTCGCAGCAATGTGAAACTGTAGGATCGAAAGTATGTCTAGAGGGGGGGGTGATTAGACTACTTGATCAAATAAAAATCTAGCCTTTTCCCAATTTTAGTTCTTGGCAGATTTTAGCAACTTAGCACAAGTCAAGTAATCAACCTACACATGCAATTCTAAGAGTATAGCAGCGGAATGAAAAACAATTGCATATGAAGGTAAAGGGGAGGAGTTTGAGAAGGCAAACGCAATTGGAGACACGGATGTTTTTGTCGTGGTTCCGATAGGTGGTTCTATCATACATCCACGTTGATGGAGACTTCAACCCACGAAGGGTAATGGCTGCACGAGTCCATGGAGGGCTCCACCCATGAAGGGTCCACAAAGAAGCAACCTTGTCTATCCCACCATGTCCGTCGCCCACGAAGGACTTGCTGTAACGCCCCGAGACAGATGCTCTAGTTGCCTTCCTTTTATTTTAGTTGTTGCCGCGTGGTTATTGTGTTTGTTGCATTATCATAATTATTGTTGCATATTTCATTCCTATATGTTTATGCCATGATCATGTTGAGTGCCTTGTCATATATTTGCTTCGTGCACCATCCCAATCTCACATGTTATGTTGCATTGTACCCTTGTCATTTTGCATTTCATCATGCTCATCATGCTCATCATGTTGTGTGTGCATCAGCCCTTGCTATCTCTCTCAAGCCATATGCCCATGTATCATCACCTCTCCCTTCCTTCTTCCTTCATGTTTTTGCAAGTGACATTATTCCCTCCTCCATTAATGTTCATTCATTTCCTAGTGATCTTACTCAATGCCTTACACCTCTATGTCAAATTTTATCTCATTTGGAGTTGATTTGGTTGGGTTCAAAAATGGCTCAAGTTTGAATTTAATTCAAACTTGAATTGTTTTTCTATCCTTAAAAATGCCCAAAGCAATTTATCAAAATTCTGCACAAATTCTAGACTCCAGATATATTCTCATATCTCTCTTTCCCTTAATCTCTGAGCTTTCTCTCTTATTTTTTGTTTGAGGAAATTGAGAAAAGAAAGAATAAGAGGGAGAGAGAGAGCCCAGCTTCCAGCAGCTACAATGCAATCCAGCACCAACGCAGCAGTGCTGCTCCAGCCGAGCCGCGGCCCATCTAGCCAAGCAGCCGCAGCCAGCTCACCTCCCATGCAGCCCACCTGGCCCAGCTCTGTTCACGGCCACCTGCCCCGCTGCGTCGCCGTCTCTGTTCCAGATACAGAGCACTCGCGCTTGTGCCGCGAGCTTCACGGACGCCGAGGTCGCGCTGTCTTCTCCCCTCCTTTTAAGGCAGTAGCCACGCCCTAGGGTTTCCCCTTCTCCCTCTCGTTTTCCTTCGCCACCGCCACCCAGGAGGGCAGATCCTCCCCGCTCCATCTCCTCCCTGCAGCCACCATGGCCGGCTCAAGCAAGAGCTCAAAACCAGAGTAGGAGCATCGCCAGCCTCCCCTCCCTCGACCCCGAGCACTGCAACACCTCCCCGAGTCCGTTCTGACGCTGATCCGAGCCCAAGGACACCTTCCCCGACGTCCTCTTCGTCCTCTGCTTCGTCTTCTTCACGGACAACAAGTCCACCGGAGTTCGTCGCCTCCTCTCCGTCTATATTCTGCGTCCGCGACCGCATCCTCATGTCATAGGTATACTAGGTATACCCAACTCCATCTCTGCTCTTTTGGATAGTGATTCGATCACTGGAGTAGTCGCTAGATCCATGCCATCTTCGTGTTCTCGGTGCTCCGACGAGTTTTGAATTTTGTTGTGTAGTTGCAGTAGTCGCTGTGGTTCCTGACGCTTCGCCCCCGCTTTGGATCCTCTCACGCGCACGGCCGCACTCGATTGCGAGCCCGTGGCCTTGCTTTGTCTCGCCACCACCATGACCGAGGCAAGCTTCTGCTCGCCACGAGCTCCACGCACTCACACCCCTCCCGCATATCACACACACCATGCGCACGTCCAGAGCAGCCGCATCATGCACAACAGCTTACCCACCTTGTCCGCGCGCCTTGCATAACTCCGCTGTAGCTTCTGACTTGCACAACAGCTTCACCGCCATGGCCGCAGGATCATGCCTGCACACAGCCCTGCATGCACGCGTGCATCTTGCAGTGCACCCCCCTCCTTTGTCCGCACCCGCACCATGCTCGCGTCCCTGCCAGTTTTTCTTCGCTCACGCCCAGCAGCTGCCGCATGGTCGCACATCGTGCCTCGGCCGGGACAAGCTTCTGCTCGAGGCTTATGCTCCGGCCCCTCTCGCAGCTCTCCGCAAGCACGCGTGCACCTTCTTCTGTTTCCGCACGCCCGCCGCAGGTTCATAACCCCAACGGCCGTCGCTTTTGCTTGCCCTCGCCATCGGTTGTCGCCGTGCAGCCATGGCCAAGCTCAACCTGTTCCTGAATAGCTCAAAAGAGCCTGGGAGCTCGTTTTAGCACGAACTCATACCTAGCCCAGTGGCTAGCGCAGCCACTATCCAACCAAGAGGTTTGGAGTTCGAATCTCAGGCACCACCTATTCTTTTTATTGCCCTGCTTATTCTCTCTCACACGCAATGGGTCCGATCTGCTACCGGGCTTGCACAGTGCGTTGAATCCGGCCCGTGCATTTTTTTCTAGTCTGTGCATTTTACCATTTTCCAGTGCATTCTTATTTACAGTAATGCCATCAGTTTAAAATGCTCATAAATAAATATCCATGCATCCAAATGAAGCATGTCATATATGCATCTTGCTCAGTTTTTCATGTTCTTTAACAATATGCAACTTTCATCCCTGTTGAAACTGATTAAAATTGTTGTTTGCATTGTTTTGCACAAATGACATGTTAAAATGATTTATTTCATAACTAAATAACCGTAGCTCGGTTCTAAATAAACTTTATATGTAAATGGGGTGGAATAATGCCTAGTTTAACATGGTGCACTTTATTTTCCTGTTTAACAACTCTAAAATTATGTAATAGGCAGAACAGTACCAAATTTAAAATATGGACATGAGGATTTTCTGGAATTGTTGTTTGTTACTTCCGGCCTCATTAAAACTTGCCTAAATCGTTAGATTACTTATGTTCCACCTCTTGCCATGTTTAACAACATTTAATATTGTTGGGTACATAAATGAGATTAAACTAAATATGTCAATGTGGTGTTTTGTCAATATGCAACTCGTTGCATATTGAGCTCCACTTAATTTGTAGTATTGTGTGTTGCAGTTTGCCATGCCATGCCTCATTAAACCCGACATGCATCATACTTGTTTGTGCATCATGCCATGTTTATGCTTGTGCATTTACCATGTTGTTTGTTTCTTTCCGGTGTTGCTTCTTAGTTCCGATAATGTTGCGATTGTGAGGATTCGTTCGACTACTCCCGTTTGTCTTCTTCATGGACTCGTTCTTCTTCCTAGCAGGATTGCAGGCAAGATGACCTCTACCCTGGATCTCACTACTATCATTGCTATGCTAGTTGCTTCGTTCTATCGCTTTGCTGCACTACCTATCACCTGTTTATCAAGCCTACCATATTGCCATGAACCTCTAACCTTTGACACCTTTCCTATGCAAACCGTTGTTTGGCTATGTTACCGCTTTTGCTCAGCCCCTCTTATAGCGTTGCTAGTTGTAGGTGAAGTTGAAGATTGCTCCATGGTGGACAGGATTTTGGTTGGGATATCACAATATCTCTTATATTATTAATGTATCTATATATTTGGTAAAGGGTGGAAGGCTCAGCCTTATGCCAGGTGTTTTGTTCCACTCTTGCCGCCCTAGTTTCTGTCATACCGGTGTTATGTTCCCGGATTTTGCGTTCCTTACGCGGTTGGGTGATTTATGGGACCCCCTTGACAGTTCGCTTTGAATAAAACTCCTCCAGCAAGGCCCAACCTTGGTTTTACCATTTGCCTCACCACCACCTATACCTTTCCCTTGGGTCGGCCAACCCGAGGCTCATCTTTATTTTAGCCCCCCCGGGCCAATGCTTGTCTAAGTGTTGGTCCAAACCGAGCGATGTCCGGTGCCCCCTGGGCAACCAGGGTCTATGCCAACCCGATGTCTGGCTCATCCGGTGTGCCCTGAGAACGAGATATGTGCAGCTCCTATCGGGATTTGTCGGCACAGCGGGAGGCTTTGTTGGTCTTGTTTTACCATTATCGAAATTTCTTGTAAACCGGGATTCCGAGTCTGATCGGGTCTTCCTGGGAGAAGGTATATCCTTCGTTGATCGCGAGAGCTTATCATGGGCTAAGTTGGGACAACCCTGCAGGGTATTAATATTTCAAAAGCCGTGCCCGCGGTTATGCGGCATATGGGAATTTGTTAATGTCCGGTTGTAGATAACTTGACACCTGATTCGAAGTAAAACGCATCAACCGTGTGTGTAGCCGTGATGGTCTCTTTTCGGCGGAGTCCGGGAAGTGAATAGGTTTCTGGGTTATGATTGACGTAAGTAGGAGTTCAGGATCACTTCTTGATCATTGCTAGCTTCACGACCGTTCCGTTTGCTCTCTTCTCGCTCTTATTTGCGTATGTTAGCCACCATATATGCTTACTCGCTGCTGCAACCTCGCCACTTTACCCCTTCCTTTCCCATTAAGCTTTGCTAGTCTTGATACCCATGGTAATGGGATTGCTGAGTCCTTGTGGCTCACAGATTACTACAACAACAGTTGCAGGTACATGTTATGCAATGATCATGACGCGAGAGCGATGCTTGCTTGCGTTGAGTTCTTCTGCTTCTTCTTCGATCAGGGGATAGGTTCCAGGTCGGTAACCTGGGCTAGCAGGGTGGATGTCGTTTGAACTTCTGTTTGTGGTTCATTCATAGTCGGATGTTGTTCTTATGTATGATGTATTGCTGTATTCTTGTGGCATTGTATGCCTCTTGTATGTATCCCCATATATTATGTAATGTTGATGTAATGATATCCACCTTGCAAAAGCGTTTCAATATGCGGTTCTATCCTTGGTGGGACCTTCGAGTCTCTTTAGGATAGTATCGCATATTGGGCGTGACACTTGCCTCACTAGGGTAGATCTTCACGAAGTAGGCAATCTCCTTGCCCTTACAAACTCCTCGGTTCAACTCCACAATCTTGTCAAAGGCTCCCAAGTGACACCTAGCCAATCTAGGAGACACCACTCTCCAAGAAGTAACAAATGGTGTGTTGATGATGAACTCCTTGATCTTGTGCTTCAAATGATAGTCTCCCCAACACTCAACTCTCTCTCACAGGATTTGGATTTGGTGGAAAGAAGATTTGAGTGGAAAGTGACTTGGGGAAGGCTAGAGATCAAGATTCATATGGTAGGAATGGAATATCTTGACCTCAACACATGAGTAGGTGGTTCTCTCTCAAAAAATGTATGCTGGAAGTGTAGGCATGTTCTGATGGCTCTCACCATGAATGAAGAGTCGGTGGAGGGGTATATATAGCCTCCACATAAAATCTAACCGTTAAACACAACTTACCAATCTCGGTGGGACCGAATCGTGAAACTCGGTTGGACCGATTTAGCAAATAATGTGACTGTTAGGATTTTCGGTGGGACCGACATGTCAACTCGGTGGGACCGATATGGTTAGGGTTAGGGCATAACATAATCTCAGTGAGACCGATTACTCAAACTCGGTGGGACCGATTTTGGTAATAAGCTAACCAGAGAGTTGGTCAGGCAAACTCGGTGGGACCGACTCGCTCATCTCGGTGAGACCGAAACGTTGCGAAAGGGAAACAGAGAGTTTGCATTGCAATCTCGGTGGGACTGATCACTCATCTCGGTTGGACTGAAACGTTACGAAGGGAAACAGAGAGATTACAATCCCATCTCAGTGAGACCGAGATCCCTATCAGCGAGACCTAAAAGACTAGGGTTTGTGGTAGTGGCTATGACATCTGAACTCGGTGGCGCCGGATAGAAATAATCGGTGGGGCCGAGTTTAACTTTTGGTTTGGGTCATATGTGGATATGAGAAAGTAGTTGAGGGCTTTGGAGCATATCACTAAGCATTTTGAGCAGGAGCCTCATTAAGCAACACCTCATCCCTCCTTGATAGTATTGGCTTTTCCTATAGACTCAATGTGATCTTGGATCATTAAAATAGAAAATGTAGAGTCTTGAGCTTTGAGATTGAGCCAATCCTTTTGTCCTTAGAATTTTGAGGGATCCACTTTTCTCATCCATGCCATGCCAATCATTGAGCTTTCCTGAAATATTTATCTTGAAATAGCATTAGCTCAATGAGCTATATGTTGTTAGGAATTACCAAAACCACCAAGGGATAGTTGCACTTTCAATCTCCCCCTTTTTGGTAATTGATGACAACATATGGATCAAAGCTTCGACAAATGATAATAAGATTGAAAAACATTGTTGCTTTGAGAAGTATGTGAAAAGCAAGAGCTCCCCCTAAATTTGTGCACTATTTAAAATTTTCTTTGGACTACAAATGCACAATGAGTTAGGATCATGGGTTACTCTTCCATGTCACATACATCTTGGTGGAGCGCTCAAAATGATAATAATTAAACACATGCACTCATCACCAAGCAAAGTGAATTATCATCTAAGAATATAATAGATAATATCATCCAACAAGCATTAATGTAGCATAGCATATGATCAAACACATGATTATCCAAGAATCTCACAAAAGGCATAAAGTATCAAGCAAACACACAAATAACAAAGTTCAACCACGAAACACAGGAGAGAACAAAAGCAACACTCTCTCTCGAAGCCTATGATCTATACATTTTTCTCCCCCTTTGGCAACAAGTTACCAAAAATTTCACAAAAAAATGCATAGTGCTAAACGACTCTCAGGCTTGGTCTTCATGTGATGGTGTCGACATGGCTCCAAGGACGAAAGCTTTTGTTGATGTTGCTGGAGCTGGTGGAGCTGGTGGCACTGAAGCTGTAGCTGGTGTAGATGATGTGGCTCTGGTGTCTGGAACAGGCACTGCAGCAGATCTCTGTCCTCGGGGCACTCTAGCAAAAGCATCTATAGTAGACTTGCCCTTCTTCTCCTCCACATCCTCCTGAAGTTGCTCAACTTCAGTTTGGATCTCAGTAACTTTGACATCAAGAGCATAAAACTTCTGCTCTATGGTTCTCTCCAAACTCTCCTGGTTTTGAGTTAGGGTGGCCAAGCCCTTCTCAATCCTCGAGGTGGAGGCAATCAAGTAGCCAAGCTGATCTTGCTTTCTCTTCAGGAAAATTTGAGATGCCTCTTCAGCAGTTGGCATCTTAGCAGCTTTCTCAGTCCTTGCTTTCTCTTTCTTCTCTTGTGCTTGCACAGATGATGATTCATTTTCATCCATCACAATGGTGTTGTCCTCAAAATCAGGGTAGATGAGCAGGTGCTCCTTGTCCAAAAGATATGGGCATGTGCCCATCTTGGAGTTTATGAGCTCCTGAATGTGTGGGGCATATCCGCAAGATCTCTTTTGATCAGTAGCAGTCCTTTTGATTGTTTCCACAATTAGACTCATGACTTTGAATTTCTGAGGCACATCAAATATATGCAGCAGGTTGATTGCATGGCCTCTCATCATCTTGTGATCACCTGACTTGGGCAGCAAAGTGTGCCTTAAGATCCAGTTGATAGTAGGCAATCCTGATAACAGGTAATGTACAGATCCAAACTTATGTGTCTCTAGTGCAGCATCTGAGATCTCTTTGTACATGTGAGCCATAGATTTGTGGTCTTTCTTCTTCTTGGCATAGACATCCAAGTCATCCTAATTCTCTTTTTGAGCATTTATCAACTCAACCCATTCTTCAACTGTGGATTGGTACCTCGTACCCTCAGACATCCAGACTATCTTCTCATCTGGGTAGAAGTGAGCTGTGGAGTAAAACTGCATGATGAGCTCATCATTCCACTTGGTGAGCTTCTGGCCAACAAAGTCATCTACTCCACAAGCATTGAAGCTGTCATACACTCCTGGATAGTGCTCTTCATTCTTCCTGATGTACTCCCAATCAACCCATCTCATGTCACATACTATGGGCTTCTTGTCAAGCAAAACTGTCTCATAGAAATCTTGTTGTTCCTTAGTGTGGAACATGTAGTCCACTACAGTTCTTCTTCTGACAGCATAGGGATCAGTCTGTCTCCAGAGTCTTAGTCCTGCATCCTTCCTGAGCTTCATATCCTCTGCAACTGGATGAGCATCATTATGATCAGGAATCTTGGGCTTCAACTTTCTCAAGAGAAGTGAATCTTCATCTTCTTCAGCAGCTTCAGGCACTGGGGCCTTGTTCTTCTCTTCAGCTGGAATACTCCTGGTGTTCCTCTTAGGTGCAGACTTGGGCTTAGGAGCAGCCTTAGGAGCATCTTTGGGCTTAGATGGAGCAGCCCTTGATTGTATAGCATCTCCCATCAACTTCTGAGCTTTAGGTGCTGGTGCAGCAACCTCTTCCTCTTCTTCTTCCATCATTGAGGGCTTTCCAACAACTCTGGCCATTGTCTTCTTGACCCTTTCTTTCCTTTTCTTCCCTTCTACAGCAGCCTCTTCGGGTTCAGATTCCAAAGTTACTTGAGGCTCTGGCCTTAGACATGGGAACTCTCTTGGCAGGAACCTTTGTCTTCATTCCTGGCTTAGTGGTAGCAGCTGTGCCATATTCCTTTTGAAGGAAATATGCACTAGAGGCAATAATAAAGTTATTATTTATTTCCTTATTTCATGATAAATGTTTATTATTCATGCTATAATTGTATTAACCGGAAACATAATACATGTGTGAATACATAGACAAACATAGTGTCACTAGTATGCCTCTACTTGACTAGCTCGTGAATCAAAGATGGTTATGTTTCCTAGCCATGGACAAAATAGTTGTCATTTGATTAACGGGATCACATCATTAGGAGAATGATGTGATTAACTTGACCCATTCCGTTAGCTTAGCACTTGATCGTTTAGTATGTTGCTATTGCTTTCTTCATGACTTATACATGTTCCTGTAACTATGAGATTATGCAACTCCCGTTTACCGGAGGACCACTTTGGGTGCTACCAAACGTCACAACGTAACTGGGTGATTATAAAGGAGTACTACAGGTGTTTCCAAAGGTACATGTTGGGTTGGCGTATTTCGAGATTAGGTTTTGTCACTCCGATTGTCGGAGAGGTATCTCTGGGCCCTCTCGGTAATGCACATCACTTAAGCCTTGCAAGCATTGCAACTAATGAGTTAGTTGCAAGATGATGTATTACGTAACGAGTAAAGAGACTTGCCGGTAACGAGATTGAACTAGGTATTGGATACCGACGATCGAATCTCGGGCAAGTAACATACCGATGACAAAGGGAACAACGTATGTTGTTATGCGGTTTGACCGATAAAGATCTTCGTAGAATATGTAGGAGCCAATATGAGCATCCAGGTTCCGCTATTGGTTATTGATCGGAAACAGTTCTAGGTCATGTCTACATAGTTCTCGAACCCGTAGGGTCCGCACGCTTAAGGTTTCGATGTCAGTTATATTATGAGTTTATGAGTTTTAATGTACCGAAGGAGTTTGGAGTCCCGGATGAGATCGGGGGCATGACGAGGAGTCTCAAAATGGTCGAGACGTAAAGATCGATATATTGGACGACTATATTCGGAGTTCGGAAAGGTTCCGAGTGATTCGGGTATTTTTCGGAGTACCGAGGAGTTACAGGAATTCGCCGGGGAGTATATGGGCCTTATTGGGCCATACGGGAATAGAGGAGAGAGGCCGAAAGGAAGGAGGTGCACAGCCCCCCTCTGGTCCGAATTGGACAAGGGGTGCAGCCCCCTTTTCCTTTCCCCTCTCCCCCTCTTTCCTTCTCTCCTACTCCAACAAGGAAGGGGGGGAGTCCTACTCCCGGTGGGAGGAGGACTCCTCCTGGCGCGCCCCTCCTGGCCGGCCGACCCCCTCCCCCTGGCTCCTTTATACACGGGGGCAGGGGGGCACCTCTAGGATGACAACACAAGTTGATCTACGTGATCGCTCCTTAGCCGTGTGCGGTGTCCCCCTCCACCATATTCGACCTCTGTCATATCGTCGCGGAGTTTAGGCGAAGCCCTGCGCCGGTAGAACATCATCATCATCACCACGCCGTCGTGCTGACGGAACTCATCCCCGACACTTTGCTGGATCGGAGACCGGGGATCGTCATCGAGCTGAACGTGCGCTGAACTCGGAGGTGCCGTACGTTCTGTACTTGGATCGGTCAGATCGTGAAGACGTACGACTACATCAACCGCGTTGTCATAACGCTTCCGCTTACGGTCTACGAGGGTACATGGACATTACTCTCCCCTCTCATTGCTATGCATCACCATGATCTTGCGTGTGCGTAGGATTTTGTTTTTGAAATTACTACGTTCCCCAACAGTGGCATCCGAGCCTGGTTTTATGCGTAGATGTCATATGCACGAGTAGAACACAAGTGAGTTGTGGGCGATATAAGTCATACTTCTTACCAGCATGTCATACTTTGGTTCGGCGGTATTGTTGGATGAAGCGGCCCAGACCGACATTACGCGTACGCTTACGCAAGACTGGTTCTACCGACGTGCTTTGCACACAGGTGGCTGGCGGGTGTTAGTTTCTCCAACTTTAGTTGAACCGAGTGTGGCTACGCCCGGTCCTTGCAAAGGTTAAAACAGCATTAACTTGACGAACTATCATTGTGGTTTTGATGCGTAGGTAAGAACGGTTTTTGCTAAGCCCGTAGCAGCCACGTAAAATTTGCAACAACAAAGTAGAGGACGTCTAACTTGTTTTTGCAGGGCATGTTGTGATGTGATATGGTCAGGACGTGATGCTATATTTTATTGTATGAGATGATCATGTTTTGTTACCGAAGTTATCGGCAACTGGCAGGAGCCATATGGTTGTCGCTTTATTGTATGAAATGCAAACGCTCTGTAATTTCTTTACTTTATCACTAAGTGGTAGCGATAGTCGTAGAAGCAATAGATGGCATAACGACAACGATGCTACGATGGAGATCAAGGTGTCGCGCCGGTGACGATGGTGATCACGACGGTGCTTCGAAGATGGAGATCACAAGCACAAGATGATGATGGCCATATCATATCACTTATATTGATTGCATGTGATGTTTATCCTTTATGCATCTTATCTTGCTTTGATTGACGGTAGCATTTTAAGATGATCTCTCACTAAATTATCAAGAAGTGTTCTCTCTGAGTATGCACCGTTGCGAAAGTTCTTCGTGCTGAGACACCACGTGATGATCGGGTGTGATAGGCTCTACGTTAAAATACAGCGGGTGCAAAACAGTTGCACACGCGGAATACTCAGGTTAAACTTGACGAGCCTAGCATATAACAGATATGTCCTCGGAATACGGAGACCTAAAGGTCGAGCGTGAATCATATAGTAGATATGATCAACATATTGACGTTCACCGTTGAAACTACTCCATCTCACGTGACGATCGGACATGGTGTAGTTGATATGAATCACGTAATCACTTAGAAGATTAGAGGGATGTCTATCTAAGTGGGAGTTCTTAAGTAATATGATTAATTGAACTTAAATTTATGATGAACTTAGTCCTGGTAGTATTTTGCAAATTATGTTGTAGATCAATAGCTTGCGTTGTTGCTTTCATATGTTTATTTTGATATGTTCCTAGAGAAAATTGTATTGAAAGATTTTAGTAGCAATGATGTGGATTGGATCCGTGATCTGAGGTTTATCCTCATTGCTGCACAGAAGAATTATGTCCTTAATGCACCGCTAGGTGACAAACCTATTGCAGGAGCAGATGCAAACATTATGAACGTTTGGCTAGCTCAATATGATGACTACTTGATAGTTTAGTGCACCATTCTTAACGGCTTAGAATCGGGACTTCAAAGACGTTTTGAACGTCATGGACCATATGAGATGTTCCAGGAGTTGAAGTTAATATTTCAAGAAAATACCCGACTTGAGAGATATGAAGTCTCCAACAAGTTCTATGGCTAAAAGATGGAGGAGAATCGCTCAACTAGTGAGCATGTGCTCAGATTGTCTGGGTACTACAATCGCTTGAATCAAGTGGGAGTTAATCTTCCAGATAAGATAGTGATTGATAGAGTTCTCTAGTCACCATCACCAAGTTAGTAGAACTTTGTGATGAACTATAGTATGCAAGGGGTGACGAAAACGATTCCCGAGCTCTTCGTGATGTTGAAATTGACGAAGGTAGAAATCAAGAAAGAGCATCAAGTGTTGATGGTTGACAAGATCACCAGTTTCAAGTAAAGGGCAAAGGGAAAGAAAGGGAACTTCAACTAGAATGACAAGCAAGTTGTCACTCCCACGAAGAAGCCCAAAGCTGAACCAAAGCCTGAAACTGAGTGCTTACACTGCAAAGGAAATGGTCACTGGAAACGGAAATACCCTGAATATTTGGTGGATAAGAAGGATGGCAAACTGAACAAGGGTATATTTGATATACAGGTTATTGATGTGTACCTTACTAGTGTTTATAGTAACCCCTGAGTATTTGATACTTGTTCGGTTGCTAAGATTAGTAACTCAAAACAGGAGTTACAGAATAAACAGAAACTAGTTGAGGGTGAAGTGACGATGTGTGTTGGAAGTGGTTCCAAGATTGATATGATCATCATCACACACTCCTTATACTTTCGGGATTAGTGTTAAACCTAAATAAATGTTATTTGGCATTTGCGTTGAACATGAATATGATTTGATCATGTTTATTGTGATATGGTTATTCATTTAAAGTCAAAGAATAATTATTGTTCAGTTTACATGAATAAAACCTTCGATGGTCATACACCCAATGCAAATAGTTTGTTGGATCTCGATCGTAGTGATACACATATTCATAATATTGATGCCAAAAGATGCAAAGTTAATAATGATAGTGCAACTTATTTAGGGCACTGCTGTTTGGGTCATATCGGTGTAAAGCGCATGAAGAAACTCCATAAAGATGGATTTTCGGAATCACTTGGTTATGAATCATTTGATGCTTGTGAACCATGCCTTTTGGGCAAGATGACTAAAACTCCGTTCTCCGGAACAATGGAACGAGCTACTGACTTATTGGAAATAATACATACCGATGTATGCGATCCGATGAGTGTTAAGGCTCGTGGCAAGTATCGTTATTTTCTAACCTTCACAGATGATTTGAGCAGATATGGGTATATCTACTTAATGAAACATAAGTCTGAAATAGTTGAAAAGTTCAAAGAATTTTAGAGTGAAGTGGAAAAACAATCGTAACAAGAAAAATAAAGTTTCTACGATCTGATCGTGGAGACAAATATTTGAGTTATGAGTTTGGTCTTCATTTGAAACAATCTGAAATAGTTTCGCAACTCACGCCATCTGGAACACTACAATGTAATGGTGTGTCCGAACGTCGTAATCATACTTTACTAGATATGGTGCAATCTATGATGTCTCTTATCGGTTTACCACTATCGTTTTGGGGTTAAGCATTAGAGACAGCTGCATTCATGTTTAATAGGGCAACATATAAATCCGTTGAGATGACACCGTATGAACTATGGTTTAGCAGTAAACATAAGCTGTCATTTCTTAAAGCTTGGAGTTGCAATGCTTATATGAAAAGGTTTCAACCTGATAAGCTCGAACCCAAATTGGAAAAGTGCGTCTTCATAGAATACCCAAAGGTAACTATTGGGTACACCTTCTATCACAGATCCGAAGGCAAGTTATTCGTTGCTAAGATGGATCCTTTCTAGAGAAGAAATTTCTCTCGAAAGAAGTGAGTGGGAGGAAAGTAGAACTTGATAAGGTAATTGTACCTTCTCCCTTATTGGAAAGTAGTTCATCACAGAAATCAGTTCCAGTGATTCCTACACCAATTAGTGAGGAAGTTAATGATGATGATCATGAAACTTCAGATCAAGTTGCTACCAAACCTCGTAGGTCTTCCAGAGTAAGATCCGCACCAGAGTGGTATGGTAATCATGTTCTGGAAGTCATGTTACTAGACCATGATGAACCTACGAACTATGAGGAAGCGATGATGAGCCCAGATTCCACGAAATGGCTTGAGGCCATAAAATCTGAGATATGATCCATGTATGAGAACAAAGTATGGACTTTGATTGACTTGCTCGATGATCAGCAAGCCATGTTAAATAAATGGATCTTCAAGAGGAAGACGGACGCTGATAATAGTGTTACTATCTACTAAGCTCGACTTGTTGCGAAAGGTTTTCAACAAGTTCAAGGTATTGAATACGATGAGATTTTCTCACTCGTATCGAAGCTTAAGTCTGTCTGAATCATGTTAGCAATCGCCACATTTTATGAAATCTGGCAAATGGATGTCAAAACTGCATTCCTTAATGGATTTATTAAAAAAGAGTTGTATATGATGCAACCAGAAAGTTTTTGTCAATCTTAAAGATGCTAACAAAGTGTGCAAGCTCCAGCAATCCATCAATGGACTGGTGCAAGCATCTCGGAGTTGGAATATACGCTTTGATGAGTTGATCAAAGCATATGGTTTTATACGAACTTTTGGAAAGACCTGTATTTACAAGAAAGTGAGTGGGAGCACTACAGCATTTCTGATAAGTATATGTGAATGACATATTATTAATTGGAAATGATGTAGAATTTTCTAGAAAGCATAAAGGAGTGTTTGAAAGGAGTTTTTCAAAGAAAGACCTCAGTGAAGCTGCTTACATATTAAGCATCAAGATCTATTGAGATAGATCAAGACGCTTGATAAGATTTTCAATGAGTACATACCTTGACAAGATTTTGAAATAGTTCAAAATGGAACAGTTAAAGAAAGAGTTCTTGCCTGTGCTGCAAGGTGTGAAATTGAGTAAGACTCAAAGCCCGACCACGGCAGAAGATAGAAAGAGAATGATAAGTCATTCCCTATGCCTCAGTCATAGGTTCTATAAAGTATGCTATGCTGTGAACCAGACCTATTGTATAGCTTGCTCTGTGTTTGGCAAAGGAATACAATTTTGATCTAATAGTAGATCACTGGACAACAGTCAAGAATATCCTTAGTGAGGACCAAGGAGATACTTCTCGATTATGGAGGTGATAAAAGAGCCCGTCGTAAAAAGTTACATCAGTGCAAGCTTTTACACCGATCCAGATGACTCTAAGTCTCAATCTGGATACATATTGAAAGTGGGAGCAATTAGCTAGAGTAGCTCCATGCAGCGCATTGTAGACATATAATATTTGCAAAATACATACGGCTCTGAATGTGACAGACCCGTAGACTAAACTTCTCTCACGAGCAAAACATGATCATACCTTAGTACTCTTTGGGTGTTAATCACATAGCGATGTGAACTATATTATTGACTCTAGTAAACCCTTTGGGTGTTGATCACATGACGATGTGAACTATGGGTATTAATCACATACATATGTGAATATTGGTGTTAAATCACATGGTGATGTGAACTAGATTATTGACTCTAGTACAAGTGGGAGACTGAAGGAAATATGCCCTAGAGGCAATAATAAAGTTATTATTTATTTCCTTATTTCATGATAAATGTTTATTATTCATTCTAGAATTGTATTAACCGGAAACATAATACATGTGTGAATACATAGACACACATAGTGTCACTAGTATGCCTCTACTTGACTAGCTCGTGAATCAAAGATGGTTAAGTTTTCTAGCCATGGACAAAATAGTTGTCATTTGATTAACGGGATCACATCATTAGGAGAATGATGTGATTAACTTGACCCATTCCGTTAGCTTAGCACTTGATCATTTAGTATGTTGCTATTGCTTTCTTCATGACTTATACATGTTCCTGTAACTATGAGATTATGCAACTCCCGTTTACCGGAGGAACACTTTGGGTGCTACCAAATGTCACAACGTAACTGGGTGATTATAAAGGAGTACTACAGGTGTTTCCAAAGGTACATGTTGGGTTGGCGTATTTCGAAATTAGGTTTTGTCACTCCGATTGTCAGAGAGGTATCTCTGGGCCCTCTCGGTAATGCACATCACTTAAGCCTTGCAAGCATTGCAACTAATGAGTTTGATTGCGAGATGATGTATTACGTAACGAGTAAAGAGACTTGACGGTAACGAGATTGAACTAGGTATTGGATACCGACGATCGAATCTTGGGCAAGTAACATACCGATGGCAAAGGGAACAACGTATGTTGTTATGTGGTTTGACCGATAAAGATCTTCGTAGAATATGTAGGAGCCAATATGAGCATCCAGGTTCCGCTATTGGTTATTGATCGGAAACAGTTCTAGGTCATGTCTACATAGTTCTCGAACCCGTAGGGTCCGCACGCTTAAGGTTTCGATGTCAGTTATATTATGAGTTTATGAGTTTTGATGTACCAAAGGAGTTCGGAGTCCCGGATGAGATCGGGGACATGACGAGGAGTCTCAAAATGGTCGAGACATAAATATCGATATATTGGACGACTATATTCGGAGTTCGGAAAGGTTCCGAGTGATTCGGGTATTTTTCGGAGTACCGGAGAGTTACGGGAATTCGCCGGGGAGTATATGGGCCTTATTGGGCCATACGGGACAAGAGGAGAGAGGCCGAAAGAAGGAGGTGCGCAGCCCCCCTCTGGTGCGAATTGGACAAGGGGTGCAGCCCCCTTTTCCTTCCCCCTCTCCCCCTCTTTCCTTCTCTCCTACTCCAACAAGGAAGGGGGGGGAGTCCTACTCCCGGTGGGAGGAGGACTCCTCCTGGCGCGCCCCTCCTGGCCGGCCTCCCCCCTCCCCCTGGCTCCTTTATATACGGGGGCATGGGGGCACCTCTAGGATATCAGCACAAGTTGATCTACGTGATCGTTCCTTAGCCGTGTGCGGTGCCCCCCTCCACCATATTCCACCTCGGTCATATCGTCGCGGAGTTTAGGCGACGCCCTGCGCCGGTAGAACATCACCATCGTTACCACGCCTTGTGCTGACGGAACTCATCCCCGACACTTTGCTGGATCGGAGTCCGGGGATCGTCATTGAGCTGAACGTGTGCTGAACTCAGAGGTGCCGTACGTTCGGTACTTGGATCGGTCAGATCGTGAAGACGTACAACTAGATCAACCGCGTTGTCATAATGCTTCCGCTTATGGTCTACGAGGGTACGTGGACATTACTCTCCCCTCTCGTTGCTATGCATCACCATGATCTTGCGTGTGCGTAGGATTTTTTTTGAAATTACTACGTTCCCCAACACCTTTTTCAGCACCTTCTTCTTAGAAGTGGCCTCATCCTCAACAGCCACATAGTCCTCATCTTCAAAATCTGAGGTTCTCTTCTTCCTTGTCCTGGTGGCTTCCTTTGGCAAATTGCTGGGTGTGCTCCTGCTGCCATCATCTGAGGTACTGGAGGGACTAGTGCCCTCACTCATGTGAATTTGCTCCTCAGACTTGTTCTGATTGTCACTCTGATCTGACATGATGTAAACTCTGACAGAAGACCCTATGAATAGATGTAGATGAGGTAGAGTAGATGAGCATCACAAAGCACACAGGTTTTTGCAAAAAAAATGAGTCAAAAACTTAGTTTTAGTTTTCCACAGAAAGCATTTCTGAGCTACCGATTTGTAAACTCGGTGATACGGAAGCAGCTTTTGGAACCTAAACTAGTCAACTCGGTCAGAGCGAGTCACAGCTCGGTGGCACCGAGACTGCTAGGGTTTCACAGAGAGTCGATTTTGGTCACACTGATTTGCAATTCTCGGTCGGACCGAGAATCACAGGTGCAATGGCCTAAGCCAAATTGGTGAGACCGATCTCTACAACTCGGTCGGTCCGAGATGAATTCGGCGGAAACCTAACCCTAAATTTTCAATCCAAGACTAATCTATGGAGTAGTTTTTCTGGATAGGAAGATTTCGAACGTGGCAAGATTCATGGCAATGCAATGTGCTAGGAATCGGAGTTAAGAATAGCACAAAGATTCAAATCCATACCCTAATGCGGCAATGGACTTGCTACGGCAACAACAGCGGAGCAGAATTCCGTTGACGGCGGCAGAGACCAGCGACGGGAGGTCACTGGCGATGAGGAGGACGATCCGGAGACCGAATAAGGCAGGGCAGGCTAAGCGCGGGCGAAGGGTTTCGGAAGATTTTCCAAAATTTGACCTGTGAGTATATATAGCCTGATCCTGTCGGTGTGACCGAGTGGAACAACTCGGTGGCACCGAGATGCATTACTGCAAGCAGTTACTGCAACTCGGTGTGACTGAAAAGTTCAAATCAGTTGCACCGAGATTGAAAACCTAGATCAACTTAGTGATCTCGGTATGACTGAAATGGAAGAATCGGTCAGACCAAAACGCACAAAGAGGTTTTGGAAGTTTAAGTCTATGACGAATCGGGGACTCCGAGTGCTCCTCACACAGAGTGGTTCGAATCTGACTTGATCAAACTTTGTGTTATAGCATGAATAGAGTTTGAGACAAGAAAAGCATAGATAGCTAGAGAAGGTTCTTAGGAATTCTAGTCCATCCACTTGGCAAAAGGAAAGAAACCAAACAATCAAAGCTATAAGTGGATGTCCTCGAATGAGTAAAATATGCAACCAACATGCTCACACAATAAAATGGCAAATGAAATATGTGACAAATCATGCACACACAATTCTAGCATCTATCAAGCAATTGGCGATGACTAGGTCATCTATATATGAGTATATTTACTTAGGAGTCAAATGAGAACATTTGATCATAGGTCATACTCATGTTTAAGCACAAGTGGGGTTACCACTTTTACATAAAGCATCATTGTGTTCACACCATTAGAGTTGCTTTAGCTCAATTCTTAGAGTAAAGCTCCCCCTAGATGTGAGATCCCCCCTAAGAGGGATGAACTAACCTCGGGTTTTGTCGATGATGACTTCATGTAGGTATTGAAGATGTGGATGCTCAATGTTGATGTAGATCATTTGGAGCAATCCATTGGAGTGAGTTGCACTTTCAATACCTACACGGGTTAGTCCCACAAGAAACAAACAAGGATATCGATAGACATAGAGTGATGCACACACACACAAGATGATGTCTATGAAAGCATTAGGTTACCTTGTCCCTTGTCTTACCAACAAGAGGGTTTGTGACTCCTTGAACTAGTGCAATATGTGGAAGTTGATTGCACTTGTCCTCGCCAAAGTGATAAGAGTGAACTATGTTGGCGGAGTCACCCTCAAGAACTCTCTAGTTCTTCTTCTTCGGGATCCACATCATCTTGATGGGAATCCTTGGAGTTGTAGTTGTACTCGATGAAGTAGAACTTGATGTAGTCTTGGGAACCCACTTGACCAAGGCCATAGGAGCTTCTTCAAATGCATCAGTCTCCTCTTGAAGCTTGTCCTTGCCTTTTTGCTTGTGGTCTTGTGGTGGAAGATCATCTTGAGCTTGTGTCCCTTTGAAAGAAGTAGGATCATACTTCTCTTGTTGAGGAACAAACTTCGTGTTGGGGTATTGATCTTCTTCCCACTCAACTCCATTGGCATTGAACTTTCGTTCAAAACCAACACCTTGGTTCTTCCGGTGCCTTCCTTGCTTGCGTACAATTTGCTCGATTTGCTTACTCCCGGCAAGGCTCTTGTAAACACCTTTCTCTATAATTCCCTTCAAAAGGCTATTTTCTTGCTCAAGTGTAACTTGTCTAAGAGAATCATTAGTGGAATCAAGAGAACTACTAGAATCAACAACATTGGAATTAGCATGATTATTGTTACTACTAGAGGAAGAATCTTTATTATTCTTGTTACTAGACTTGACTTGAGGCATGTAAGTAGATAAGAGTAAACGCTTGGCAATGTAAGAAGAACTTTTCTTGCGAAGATCATCATTGATTGCTTTTAAAAACTCATGTTCTTGCTCAAGGTTGAGCTTTTCAAAACATAACTTCTCATGAGTCCTTAAAAGTTCTCGATGATCTCCTAAGATAGTTTCTTGAGTTAACTTAAGAGTGTTGAGTTCTTTAGTTAGGAGCTCATTCTTCTGCTTATCATTGTCATTCGTTTTATCTTGATTAGCATGATTATTTGACGTTTCATCATAGTATTCATCACTAGACTTGTAAACAAGTAAATCATCATCACCTAACAAGTCATCTTCATCACTATTAAAATCAACATACTCGAGGTGTGATACCTTTGGGCCTTTAGCCATGAAGCATCTTCCAAGTCCTTCATTTGGTGAATCAAACATGTCTTAGGAGTTGGTTGACACAAGTGGTAGACCGGCAACACCTTCATCTTGAGTATATTCGGAGTCGGAGTGATAACTTCTCTCGGAGTGATTGTTGGAGTCGGAGCCGGATACCCATTCACCAACATGAGCTTGATGTCTTTGTTTTGTGTAGCTCCTTGATGACTTGTCCTTCCTTTCCGTATCCTTGCTTCTCCGGGATGTTCTTCGTTCATAACGATCATCTCTACTCCTTATTTCTCTTGATGGTGATTCTTCTCTTCTACTTCTTCTTTTTGGAGAATCTTATCTTCTTTTGTGGGGAGACATACACTCATTGGAATAGTGTCTGGGTCTTCCACAATTGTAGCAATTACGCTCACGACTAGAAGATCTTTTGTCATTGTAGGACCTTGACTTGGAACTTCTTTCCTTGCTTCTACTCTTGTAGAACTTGTTGAAGTTCTTCACCATTAGGCTCAATTCTTCATTGATGGTTTGTTTCTCACTTGATTATGTGGGAGCTTCACATGAGGCTTTGTAAGAACCACTTGACTTGTTGTGGAGCTCTTCCTTATCCTTGAGTGACATCTCATGAGCAACAATTCTTCCAATGACTTCCGTTGGCTTGAGATCTTTGTAATTGGGCATCATTTGGATCAATGTGCACACGGTATCATATTTTCCATCCAAGGCTCTTAGGATCTTCTTGATGATGAATTTGTCGGCCATCTCTTCACTTCCTAAGCCGGCAATCTCATTTGTGATGAGAGCAAGCCTAGAGTACATTTCAGCGAATCTTCACCATCCTTCATTTTGAACTTGTCAAGTTGACTTTGAAGCACATCCAATTTGGATTCCTTGACGGAGTCAGTACCTTCGTGCATGTCAATCAAAGTATCCCAAATTTCCTTTGCATTCTCAAGACGGCTGATTTTGTTGAATTCTTCATGGCACAATACGTTGAAGAGGATATCACAAGAGGATACACCTTGTATTGCAGCATCTTCAACTCTTCCGCGGTAGCTTCACGGCTCGGTTCTCTCCCATCAAAGAATTCACCTTGCAAGCCAATAAACACAATATCCCAAACGGCGGGGTTATGTCCAAGAATATGGATTTTCATCTTATGCTTCCAACTAGAAAAATTAGTACCATCAAAGTAAGGACCTCTATGGTGGTAATTTCCCTTACTAGACGCCATACTCTCCTAGGTTGTGAAACCAAGGCTATGACTACCAAAAGCTATGGAAATCAAAGCAAATGGAGACCAAAGCTCTGATACCACTTGTAGGATCGGAAGTATGTCTAGAGGGGGGGGTGATTAGACTACTTGACCAAATAAAAATCTAGCCTTTTCCCAATTTTAGTTCTTGACAGATTTTAGCAACTTAGCACAAGTCAAGTAATCAACCTACACATGCAATTCTAAGAGTATAGCAGCGGAATGAAAAACAATTGCATATGAAGGTAAAGAGGAGGAGTTTGAGAAGGCAAACGCAATTGGAGACACGGATGTTTTTGTCGTGGTTCCGATAGGTGGTGCTATCGTACATCCACGTTGATGGAGACTTCAACCCACGAAGGGTAACGGCTGCGCGAGTCCACGGAGGGCTCCACCCACGAAGGGTCCATGAAGAAGCAACCTTATCTATCCCACCATGGCCGTCGCCCACGAAGGACCTGCCTCACTAGGGTAGATCTTCACGAAGTAGGCGATCTCCTTGCACTTACAAACTCCTTGGTTCAACTCCACAATCTTGTAGGAGGCTCCCAGGTGGCACCTAGCCAATCTAGGAGACACCACTCTCCAAGAAGTAACAAATGGTGTGTTGATGATGAACTCCTTGCTCTTGTGCTTCAAAGGATAGTCTCCCCAACACTCAACTCTCTCTCATAGGATTTGGATTTGGTGGAAAGAAGATTTGAGTGGAAAGCAACTTGGGGAAGGCTAGAGATCAAGATTCATATGGTAGGAATGGAATATCTTGACCTCAACACATGAGTAGGTGGTTCTCTCTCAGAAAATGTATGCTGGAAGTGTAGGCACGTTCTGATGGCTCTCACCACGAATGAAGACTGGGTGGAGGGGTATATATAGCCACCACACAAAATCTAACTGTTACACACAACTTACCAATCTCGGTGGGACCAAATCGTGAAACTCGGTCGGACCAATTTAGCAAATAATGTGACTGTTAGGATTTTCGGTGGGACCGACATGTCAACTCGGTGGGACCTATATGGTTAGGGTTAGGGCATAACGTAATCTCGGTGAGACCGATTACTCAAACTCGGTGGGACCGATTTTGGTAATAAGCTAACCAGAGAGTTGGTCAGGCAAACTCGGTGGGACCGATTCGCTCATCTCGGTGAGACCGAAATGTTACGAAAGGGAAACAGAGAGTTTGCATTGCAATCTCGGTGGGACCGATCGCTCATCTTGGTTGGACCTAAACGTTACGAAGGGAAACAGAGAGATTACAATCCAATCTCGGTGCGACCGAGATCCCTATCAGCGAGACCTAAAAGACTAGGGTTTGTGGCAGTGGCTATAACATCTGAACTCGGTGGCGCCAGATAGAAAGAATCGGTGGGGCCGAATTTGACTTTTAGTTTGGGTCATATGTGGATATCAGAGAGTAGTTGAGGGCTTTGGAGCATATCACTAAGCATTTTGAGCAAGAGCCTCATTAAGCAACACCTCATCCCTCCTTGATAGTATTGGCTTTTCCTTTAGACTCAATGTGATCTTGGATCACTAAAATAGAAAATGTAGAGTCTTGAGCTTTGAGCTTGAGCCAACCCTTTTGTCCTTAGAATTTTGAGGGATCCACTTTTCTCATCCATGCCATGCCAATCATTGAGCTTTCCTGAAATATTTATCTTGAAATAGCATTAGCTCAATGAGCTATATGTTATTAGGAATTACCAAAACCACCTAGGGATAGTTGCACTTTCAGAAACCGGCCTCCAAGGCCAAAGCAGAATTGACCACCACCTTGGCAGAGATGGAGAAGCTGAAGAAGAACTTCAAGGCTGACTAGGCAGGCTAGGAGACGGAGAAAATGGCTTTGTTGAAGAGAGCAGAAGAGGCAGAAGCATCCCTTAAACCGGTGGCTGAAGAGCTTGCCGGTTTAAAACATCAAGTAAATACCATGACTGCTACCATCTTCGGTAAGTAACTTCATCTCAATTTGTTACTATCAATTCGTTGTAATAATCATTCATCCGTCTTATCAATTTGTTTGGTAATGCAGGCTCCAGAATCACCCATCTTGGTACAGATATGCGCATGAAGCTCAAAGTCGCCTATACCTTGATAGAGCAATTGTATACTGGCGTGCAACGAGCTATCTCCGCAGCTTCTCATAAGAAAAAACCACCAACTCTTATCAAAGACACACTCGAAAATATGTTTGTATTACCCCAAAGAATGGAGGATCTTAAGCTATCAGCTTCTAGAGCCGACTCCATCACTACGCTGACCCGGGCCAAGGCCTGGCAAGCAGGTCTTGACCCGGAAGACTTGGCCAATGGGTGCCCAAGTGTAAAGGAGGACGGGTCTCCCTTCAGCACTGAGGACTTCGTGGCAATAGAAAGAGAAATGCATCCTCTGGCAAGCAAACTGGCTGAAGACGCGGATCTATCCCATTACCAGGCGGCTTACAATGCTGATAACAAGAAGGTGGAGGTGTCGGTTCACGACTCCCAGGAGCTTATTCCGCCAATCCGTAAGCATACGTTTGCCCCTGATATTGACCCGTCAACACTTATTGATGATGAAGTTGTATTCAAAGCTTTGACAGGGATCAATTGGGCCACCCCTGACTCCAGCCAATGGATGAAGAGGAAGGAGATGAACGGTGCGAGATGACACGGAATCCTCTACCTGGCAAGGTCAAACAAAGTAATCCAAAGGCCGACTTAGCTTATGCCAGTTGAAATACTTTATCAAAACACTTATTCTTTTGGGCCGACTGATGCCTGGTAATAGGCTAGATTGAAAACAATGATCTGCCATGCCATCACGCATGTTGATTTGCATAATACTTATGAGCCATTTTGATCCTATTTAACGACCACTGTTTATGCTCACAATCATTGTCAACTTTGCTAATCATGTTGTCATAAACCCTGGATACAAACAGAGAACAAGTGGCTTGGCGGTTTACCCCAAGGCAGGTCATAATGCCCCATAAAAACAACTGGTGACTGCATCGTCCATAACCAGGGCCGGTTTATCAAAACCTCATATAATCATAATAACATAAATATCATACATGTGATACTTATGTGTATTGCCGGCTTACCATGCCACATGCAGTAAGGGTAACAGCCCAGACTCAGAGCACATCGCTCTGTGAAATTTATTCATACTACGTTCTTACAACGCCATAGACAGCAAATGGTAACATCCCAAAAATTGTTAGAGTATAAGACTCCAAACATATGATCATTATACACTAGCGACTTAACGTCCAAAGCCAGGCCGGGTAAACAAAACACCGGATATTACTAAATAAAGATCAAGGCATCATGGCCTGAATCAACTTTCAACCATATATCAATATGGTACAAACAGAAATCACCAAGAAAGATTCAAAGTAAATATAAACCAGAAAAACAAGGCATTCAAAGGCTGCCAAGCCTCAAAATCAAGTGTTATTCAAGGGCTGCACAACCACTAAGTTATTCCTTAATTCAAACCTTTTAGTCGGCCCTCACATGACCAATCGTTGTTTCAACTTTGACAAGTTCAGGGTCTTTATAAGATTGACTGTCAAGATTATGGCGAGTCATTCCAGGATTACCTGGTCGGAGTGGCAAGCTTACAAAGGCAGGATAACCCGGATTTTTGGTGAATACACCTAGCGTCCAAGCCTATTACGGGGGATAACAAAGCTCTGTTCAAATAACAAGGAGCCCCCAAGTAATATTTTGATCCCGGCGTACAAGTCGACTAGTAGGGTGATCATAGCTATGCTCAATGAGCAGGAAGCCCCCAAGTATTTGGTAATCAAGGCATACAAGCTGAATCAAAAGGGTAGTCATAGATATGCTCAATTAGCAGGAAGCCCCCAAGTGACCTTATGAAGTAACAATAAAGACTCAAATTCTCAGAAATGAAATGATAAAGGCCCTGAATCATCAGGGATGCCGACTTTATTAAACTAATCATAATATATACATTGGTAAAAGTATGTACATCACAAGAGCCGGTGGCTCAGGTGTAATAAGGCCGAAGATGAGCAATATGGGTCTCCTCCTCCTTCGTGCGTGAGTCCTTGTGGTATCGAACATCAATAAGATAGTATGACCCGTTGTTTAAATTTTTGCTGACCACAAAGGGCCCTTCCCAAGGTGGGGATAACATGTGCATGTCAGTTTGATCTTGAATGAGCCGGAGCACCAAATCTCCTTCTTTAAAGGTCTTGGTTTTAACCTGGCGGCTGTGATAACGACGTAGATCTTTTTGGTAAATCACCGAACGAGCCCCACAAGGTCACACTCTTCATCACAAAGATCAACAACATCCTAACGTGCTTTCTCATAATCAACTTCAACATAAGCCGCCACACAAGGCGAGTCGTGACGTATGTCACTAGGGAGAACCGCCTCTGCTCCGTAAACCATGAAGAAAGGCATGTAATTCATAGATCTATTGGGGGTGGTATTGACACTCCAAAGCACAGAGGGAAATTCTTCCACCCAACAACCCGGCGTCCTATGCAAAGGGACCATAAGCCGGGGTTTGATACCTCTCATGATTTCTTGATTCGGTCTTTCAGCTTGACCATTAGACTCGGGGTGAGCCACCAACGACACATCAAACCGGATATGCTCTTGTTGACAGAATTCTTTCATTGCACCCTTAGGTAGAGTAGTACTATTAGCAGTAATGATACAATGAGTGTATCCAAAATGAAAGATCACCTTTTTGATGAATTGAACCACCGTTGCTGCATCACATTTGCTGACCGGCTCAACTTCAACCCACTTTGTAAACTTGTCAACAACTACCAGGAGATGAGTCCTTTTGTCCTTGGACCTTTTAAAAGGTCCAACCATATCCAGCCCTCAGACTGAAAACGACCAAGTAATTGGAATGATCCTCAATTCTTGAGCTGGCACATGAGCTTGTCTTGAAAATTTCTGGCAGCCGTCACATTTACTGACCAGATCTTCCGCATCAGCATGAGCCGTTAGCATATAAAACCCATGAAGAAAATGTTTAGCAACGAGAGACTTAGAGCCGGCATGATGACCGCAATCTCCTTCATGAATCTCCCTTAGAATTTCACGGCCCTCTTCAGGAGAAATGCATCGTTGAAACACTCCTGTAACACTGCATCTGTGTAGCTCATCATTGACAATAGTCATTGACTTAGACCTCCGGGTTATTTGCCTGACCAAGGTTTCATCCTAAGGTAACTCACCCCAGGTCATATAAACCAAATATGGAATAGTCCAATCAAGAATAACATGGAGAGCCGCCACCAACTGTGTGTCCGGGTTAGGAATTGCAAGATCCTCCTCCGTATGAAATTTAACTAATGGGTTATGCAAAACATCAATGAAAACATTAGGAGGTACCAGATTACGCTGAGATCCCAGCCGGTTTAAAGCATCAGCGGCTTCATTTTTCCTACGATCAACATGCTACACTTGATAACCCTTGAAATGTCCAGCAATAGTATCAACCTCTCGGCGATAAGCCGCCCTGAGTGGATTTTTTGAATCCCAAGTTCCTGACACTTGCTGAGCCACCAAGTCTGAGTCGCCAAAACACCTTACCCGGCTTAGATGCATCTCTTTAGCCATCCTAAGACCATGGTGTAAGGCTTCATACTCAGCTGCATTGTTAGTACAAAGGAATATCAACCGTAAAACATAACAAAATTTATCACCTCCGGGGAAGTCAATATAACTCCAGCCCCCGAGCCTTCCAATTGCCTGGATCCATCAAAGTGAATAGTCCAATAGGTGCTATCCGGCTTATCCTCAGGCATCTGCAGTCCTATCCAATCATTGATGAAATCCACAAGTTCTTGAGATTTTACAGCCATCCTAGGTACATACTTCAAGCCATGAGGTCCGAGCTCAATAGCCCACTTGGCCACCCGGCCTATGGCTTCTCTATTTTGAATAATATCCACCAAGGGAGCAGAACTAACCACAGTGATGGGATGACCAAGGAAATATTGTTTCAACTTACGACTAGCCATGAACACGCCATAAACCAATTTCTGCCAATGTGGGTATCTCTGCTTAGACTCAATGAGCACCTCACTGACATAATAAACCGGCCTTTGAACCGGATGCTCCTTCCCTGACTCCTTCTTTCAACCACAACTTCCACACTGAAAGCTATGTTGTTTGCAGCCACATATAAAAGCAAGGGCTCCTTGTCAACAAGAGCTGCAAGAAATGGCGGTTCAGCCAGTTGTCTCTTAAGCGCCTCAAATGCCTCATTAGCAGCATCACTCCAGACAAAGTCATCTGTCTTCTTCATCATTCGATACAAAGGGATGGTCTTCTCTCCCAGGCGGCTTATAAACCGGCTCAAAGCTGCAATACGACCCGTCAATCGCTGGACATCATTGATACATGCTGGCTTAGCCAAAGAAGTGATAGCCTTTATTTTTTTTCGGGTTAGCTTCAATGCCTCTCTCAGAAACCAGGAAACCCAATAATTTGCCTGCTGGCATGCCAAAGACACACTTGGCCGTGTTAAGCATCATTTTATAGACCCGGAGATTGTCAAAAGTCTCTTTCATCTATCAAAGTCTCCTTCTTCCTGGATTTTCGAACAATATCATCCACATAGGCATGAACGTTGTGTCCAATCTGGTCATGAAGGAAATTCTGAACACACCGTTGGTAAGTCGACTGGGCACTCTTGATCCCAAAAGGCATAGACACATAGCAGAAGGTTCCAAAGGGAGTGATGAAAGCTGTCTTCTCCTGGTCCTTAACTGCCATCTTGATCTGATGATAAACAGAATAAGAATCCAAAAAGCTCAAATGCTCACAACCCGCCGTAGCATCAATAATCCGATCAATACAAGGGAGAGCAAAAGGGTCAGCCAGACAGGCCTTAGTAAGGTCTGTATAATCCACACACATACGCCAAGTGTCGTTTTTCTGAAGTGCCAGCACCAGGTTAGCCAACCACCCAGGATGAAAAACTTCAATGATGAACCCTGTCGCCAAGAGCCGGGCCAATTCTTCACCAATTGCCTTGCGCCTCTTTTCATTAAAACAATGAAGGAATTTCTTGACCGGTTTAAACTTTGGATCCACATTAAGAGTGTGCTCAGCGAGTTTCCTTGGTATACCTGGCATGTCAGAAGGTTTCCATGCAAAGATGTCCCGGTTCTCATGGATGAACTCGATGAGCGCGCTTTCCTATTTCGGATCCATATTAGCACTGATGCTGAACTGCTTGGACGAGTCGCCAGGAACTAAATCAACCATCTTATTGTCATCTGCCGACTTAAACTTCAACAGGGGTTCATTCTCTGTAGTTGGCTTCTTCAAAGGCGTCATATCCGTCGGGTCAACATTATGTTTATAAAACTTTAACTCCTCAGTGGCACAGGCCAACTCAGCATACGTAGCATCCCCCTCTTCACAGTCCAGAGCAATCTTCTTATCACTGTGCACTATGATGGTACCCTTATGACCCAACATTTTAAGCTGCAAATAAACATAACTCGGCCGCGCCATAAACTTGGCATAAGCCGGCCGCCCGAACAAAGCATGATATGGGCTCTTGATCTTGACCACCTGAAAGGTCAGTTTCTCAGCTCTGGATCACAGTCATCTCCAAAAGCCACCTCCAGGGTTATCTTGCCCACTGGATACGCTGACTTACCAGGCACCACCCCATGGAAAATAGTAGAAGACGTCTTAAGATCTTTGTCAGTCAAATTCATACGACGAAAAATCTCATAGTAAAGGATATTGATGCTACTGGCCCCATCCATGAGCACCTTTGTAAGCTTATACCCTCCTACCTGAGGAGCAACTACCAACGCCAATTGACCAGGATTGTCAACCCGGGGCAGGTGATCCTCCCGGCTCCATACAATAGGATGCTCAAACCACCTCAAATAATGAGGTACTGTCGGCTCAACTGAGTTCACCGCACGCTTATGGATTTTTCGATCTCGCTTGCACAGACTTGTGGTGAACACATGATATTGACCACTATTCAGCTGCTTTGGATTGCTCTGATAACCAGACTGTTGTTACTGATTCCCTTGGCCAGATTGCTGATTAAAACCACCTTGATTGCCTTGGCCCTGAAAACCAGAGCTTGAACCGCCACCTTCCAAACCAGGTCTGTGAGAGCCGGAACCTAAACCGCCGTGCGGGCCATGATTGTTCTGGAAAAAACTAGAGTTTCTATACTCCCTCATAATGAAACAATCCTTCCACAAATGACTAGTCGGCTTATCCTGGGTCTCGTGCTTTGGGCAAGGTTGATTCATCATGACCTCAAGGTTGGACTTTGGCCCTCCAAACTAGGGCGCTGGCGTTTTCCCCTTACGATGATGATTATTACTATGTGTATTGGTGTTAGCCACAAAGTCTAAACCACCGTCGGCTTTGTGCTTACCATTGCCACTTGACCCGTTGTGTTACGTTGTCCCTTTGTATTGCCACTCTTCTTCCCTGTGCCAGTTTTCTCCTCATCATACTCAGGGTCTTTAGTGCTATCAGAGTCGGCGTATTTGACGAGAGCCGCCATGAGCTCCCCCATATCATTCCAATTGCGCTTAAGCCGCCCCAATTTCTGCTTAAGGGAAGAAAACGATAATTTTTCTCTAACATCAGGACTACTAGACCAGCGTTGATACTACCAGATGAGTGTATAACGGCTGAGATCCGGTGCACCCAATTGGTTGTTGACTAGCCCTCACTTTGGACGCAAGAGTCCAAATCCAGAATCGACATAGGCTGCTTGCATGTGTCTTTAAACATTCGAATAAATCGTTTTTCAACTCCGCCCATGACCCAATGGAGTTAGCGGGCAGCCCCTTCAACCAAGTACGAGCCGGCCCATCCAACATCATGGTGAAATACTTAGCACATGCAGCATCACTAACATCCAACATCTCCATAACCATCTCATAACTCTCAATCCAAGCCTCTGGGGCTGATCCGCCGTGTAGTTAGGCACCTTGCGGGGGCCCTTGAAATCTTTAGGCAAACGCTCGTTGCATAGAGCCCAAGGTTGTACACCCAAGGTTGTAGAGGTCACTCCTGCCTCTACAGACGTGGACGGATAAACCACAGATTGTTGTTGAGTCGCCAATTGAGCTACCAGCTCCGCCTCATGTCGCACTCTGCCCTGGTCCACCAAAGCCTGAGCATCATTACCAGTGCGCGGCGGGTCAGCCTACGAGGTTGATTGCGGTGCCGCTCACTGCTCGACACGGCCGGTTCATCAATGTGCCTACTATAACTCCGTCTTGGAAGCGGGGTCGAATGAATCCGCTCACGAGTGTATGAGCCGCTTATTGAGCCACATCCGTCTGAAGAAGTTCTCCGCTCACTGTATTTCCATCGCAGCTGGCGACTGATCCTGAACCGGGAGAGCCGCCAATCGAGTAGCCGCAACTATCATGTTATCCAGAGGATTAGAATAGTGACCCGGGGGTGTCGGAACATGTTGAGGAGGGGTCAAATTCAAACGTGGGGGGTCTGCAGAACATGGCTAAACCGGTGCTCCAGCCGCCGGTGCCTCAATGCCCCGATCCACACCTGGCGGGTTACTGGTTCCTGCCCCAGGCATGTTAAAAAGGTTCCTCGCATCGTAAGCCGGGGGTAAACGACTCACATGCCTTCTGTTAAAGACAATGTTTGATGCGTCCTGGTCCAAGCTCAAGTGAAAGTTCTCTGCTTGAAGCCGTTCTACCTCCCTCTTTAAGGCGGCTCGCTCCGTCGCACGTTTAGATCCTCCTTGGATTGGGCTATCTCATCACGTAACTTTGCAACATCTGCGTTATGTTGTGTTTGGTTTGCCGGGGTTACCTCTTGAAGGAAATATGCCCTAGAGGCAATAATAAGGTTATTATTTATTTCCTTATTTCATGATAAATGTTTATTATTCATGCTAGAATTGTATTAACCAGAAACTTAGTACATGTGTGAATACATAGACAAAACATAGTGTCCCTAGTATGCCTCTACTTGACTAGCTCGTTAATCAAAGATGGTTATGTTTCCTAACCATAGACATGTGTTGTCATTTGATGAACGGGATCACAGCATTAGGAGAATGACGTGATGGACATGACCAATCCGTTAGCTTAGTATTATGATCATGTCAGTTTCATTGCTACTGCTTTCTTCATGACTTATACAAGTTCCTCAGACTATGAGATTATGAACCTCCCGAATACCGGAGGAACACCTTGTGTGCTATCAAATATCACAATGTAAATGGTTGATTATAAAGATGCTCTACAGGTGTCTCCGAAGGTGTTTGTTTGGTTGGCATAGATCAAGATTAGGATTTGTCACTCCGAGTATCGGAGAGGTATCTCTGGGCCCTCTCGGTAATGCACATCATAAGCCTTGCAAGCAATGTGACTAATGAGTTAGTTGTAGGATGATGTATTACGAAACAAGTAAAGAGACTTTCCAGTAACGAGATTGAACTAGGTATGAAGATACCGACGATCAGATCTTGGGTAAGTAACATACCAATGACAAAGGGAATAACGTATGTTGTCATAAGGTGCGACCAATAAAGATCTTCGTACAATATGTAGGAACTGTTGGGGAACGTAGCAGAAATTCAAAATTTTCTACGCATCACCAAGATCAATCTATGGAGATTCTTGCAACAAGAGAGGGAGAGGATGAGCATCTTCATACCCTTGAAGATCGCTAAGCGCAAGCGTTACAAGAACGCGGTCGGTGGAGTCATTCACGAAGCGATTCAGATCGCGACCGAATCCGATCTAAGCACCGAACAACGGTGCCTCCGTGTTCAACACACGTACAGCCCGGGGACGTCTCCTCCTTCTTGATCCAGCAAGGGGAGAGGAGAAGTTGAGGGAGAGCTCCGGCAGCACGACGGCGTGGTGGTGGAGCTTGCAGTTCTTCGGCAGAGCTACACCAAGCACTACGGAGGAGGAGGAGGTGTTGGGGAGGGAGAGGGCTGCGCCAGGGGAAAGGGGTGAAGCTCCCATGCGCCTCCCCAATATATATAGGGATGGAGGGGGCTGTTTTCTTGCCCTCCAAGTCCATTGGGGCGTTGGCAAAGGTGGGAGGAAAGAAATCCCATCATTTTCTTCCCCACCGATCGTTATCCCCCTTTTTTAGGGATCTTGATCTTATCCCTTCGGTATATGATCTTATTCCTTCTAAGGGGGATCTTGGTGCGCCTTGACCAGGGGTGTGGGGCCTTGCCCCCACTACCCACGTTCATGTGGGTCCCCCCATGCAGGTGGGCCCCACTCTAGAACCTTCTAGAACCTTCCCGGTACAATACCGAGAAATCTCGAACATTTTCCGGTGGCCAAAATAGGACTTCCCATATATAAATCTTTACCTCTGGATCATTACGGAACTCCTCGTGATGTCCGAGATCTCATCCGGGACTCCGAACAACATTCGGTAACTGCACACTATTTCCCATAACAACTCTAGCGTAACCGAACCTTAAGTGTGTAGACCCTACGGGTTCGGGAACCATGCAGACATGACCGAGACGTTCTGCGGTGAATAACCAACAGCGGGATCTGGATACCCATGTTGGCTCCAACATGTTCCACGATGATCTCATCGTATGAACTACGTTGTCAAGGATTCAAGCAATCCCGTATGCAATTCCCTTTGTCAATCGGTATGTTACTTGCCCGAGATTCGATCGTCGGTATCCCAATACCTCGTTCAATCTCGTTACCGGCAAGTCACTTTACTCGTTCCGTAATGCATGCTCCCGTGACTAACTACTTAGTCACATTGATCTCATTATGATGATGCATTACCGAGTGGGCCCAGAGATACCTCTCCGTCATACGGAGTGACAAATCCCAGTCTCGATTTGTGCCAACCCAACAGACACTTTCGGAGATACCTATAGTGCACCTTTATAGCCACCCAGTTACGTTGTGACGTTTGGTACACCCAAAGTACTCCTATGGTATCAGGGAGTTACACAATCTCATGGTCTAAGGAAATGATACTTGACATTAGAAAAGCTTTAGCAAACGAACTACATTATCTTGTGCTATGCTTAGGATTGGGTCTTGTCCATCACATCATTCTCCTAATGATGTGATCCCGTTATCAATGACATCTAATGTCCATGGTCAGGAAACCATAACCATCTATTGATAAACGAGCTAGTCAACTAGGATGCTCACTAGGGACATGTTGTGGTCTATGTATTCACACATGTATTACGGTTTCCAGTTAATACAATTATAGCATGAACAATAGACAATTATCATGAACAAGGAAATACAATAATAACCATTTTATTATTGCCTCTAGGGCATATTTCCAACAGTCTCCCACTTGCACTAGAGTCAATAATCTAGTTCACATCACTATGTGATTGTAATGAATTCAACACCCATGGGGTTTGATCATATCTCGCTTGTGAGAGAGGTTATTAGTCAACGGGTCTGAACTTTTCAGATCCCTGTGTGTTTTACAAATCTCTATGTCATCTTGTAGTTGCAGCTACCATGCGCTATTTGGAACTATTCCAAATAACTGTTCTACTATATGAATCTGGTTTACTACTCATAGTCATCCAGATTAGTATCAAAGTTTGCATCGACATAACCCTTTACGTCGAACTCTTTTACCACCTCCATAATCGAGAAAATTCCTTAGTCCACTAGTTACTAAGGATAACTTTGACCTCTGTCCTGTGATCCATTCCTGGATCACTCTTGTACCCCTTGACTGACTCATGGCAAGGCACACTTCATGTGCGGTACACAACATAGCATACTGTAGAGCCTACGTCTAAAGCATAGGGGACGACCTTCGTCCTTTCTCTCTCTTCTGCTATAGTCAGGTCTTGAGTCTTACCCAATACTCACACCTTATAACACAGCCAAGAACTCCTTCTTTGCCGATCTATTTCGAACTCCTTCAAAATCTTGTCATGGTATATGTTCATTTGAAAGTACTATTAAGCGTTTTTGATCTATCCTTATAGATCTTGATGCTCAATGTTCAAGTAGCTTAATCCAGGGTTTCCATTGAAAAACACTTTTCAAATAACCCTTTATGCTTTCCAGAAATTATACATCATTTCCGATCAACAATATGTCAACAACATATACTCATCAGAAATACTATAGTGCTCCCACTCACTTCTTTGGAAATACAAGTTTATCATAAACTTTGTATAAACCTAAAATCTTTGATCATCTCATCAAAGCGCATATTCCAACTCCGAGATGCTTACTCCAGTCCTTAGAAGGATTGCTGGAGCTTTGCATACTTGTTAGCATCTTTCAGGATTGTCAAAACCTTTTGGTTGTATCAGATACAACCTTTCCTCAAGAAAATCATCGAGGAAACTATATTTTGACATCCTATCTGCAAGATTTCATAAATAATGCAGTAGCTGCTAATATAATTTTAACAGAATCTTAGCATCGCTACGAGTGAGAAAGCCTCATCGTAGTCAACTCCTTGAACTTGCCAGAAAACATCTTAACGACAAATCGAGCTTTCTTAATGGTGATACTTACCATCATTGTCTGTATTCCTTTTAAAATCCATCTATACCCAACAGCCTTACGACCATCAATTAGTTCTTCCAAAGTCTATTCTTTGTTTTCATACATGGATCCTCTCTCGGATTTTATGGACTCGATCCATTCGTCAGAATCTGGGCCCACCATTGCTTCTCCATAGCTCGTAGGTTCATTGTTGTCTAGCAACATGACCTCCAAGACAGGATTATGTACCACTCTGAAGTAGTACGTATCCTTGTCAACCTACGAGTTTTGGTAGTAACTTGATCGAAAGTTTCATGATCAATATCATCAGCTTCCACTTCAATTGGTGTAGGCGCCATAGGAATAACTTCATGTGTCCTTCTACACACTAGTTGATGTGACGGTTCAATAACCTCATCAAGTCTCCACCATCCTCCCACTCAATTCTTTCAAGAGAAACTTTTCCTCGAGAAAGGACCCGATTCTAGAAACAATCCCTTTTGCTTCCGGATCTGAGATACGAGGTATACCCAACTGTTTTTGGGTGTACTATGAAGATGCATTTATCCGCTTTGGGTTCGAGCTTATCAGCCTGAAACTTTTTCATATAAGCGTCATAGCCCCAAACTTTCAAGAAAAGACAGCTTAGGTTTCTCTAAACCATAGTTCATACGGTGTCATCTCAACAGAATTACGTGGTGCCCTATTAAAATGAATGCGGTTGTCTCTAATGCCTAACCCATGAACGATAGTGGTAATTCGACAAGAGACATCATGGTATGTCCCATATCCAATAGGGTGCATCTATGATGTTCGGACAGACCATCACACTATGGTGTTCCAGGCGGTATTAGTTGTGAAATAATTTCCACAATGTCTTAATTGTGTACCAAACACGTAACTCAGATATTCATCTATATGATCATATCATAGAAATTTTATCCTCTTGTCACGACGATCTTCAACTTCACTCTGAAATTACTTGAACCTTTCAATAATTCAGACTTGTCTTTCATCAAGTAAATATACTTATAACCTACTCAAATCATCTGTGAAGTAAGAACATAATGATATCCACTGCGTGCCTCATCACTCATTGGACTGCACACATCAAAATGTACTACTTCCAACAAGTTGCTTTCTTGTTCCATTTCACTGAAAATGAGGCCTTTCAGTCATCTTGCCCATGTGGTGTGATTTGCATGTCTCAAGTGATTCAAAATCAGGTGAGTCCAAACGATCCATCTGCATGGAGTTTCTTCATGCGTATATACCAATAGACATGGTTCACATGTCTCAAACTTTTCAAAAATGAGTGAGTCCAAAGATCCATCAACATGGAGCTTCTTCATGCGTTTTACACCAATATGACTCAAATGGCAGTGCCACAAGTATGTGGTACTATCATTACTATCTTATATCTTTTGGCACGAACATGTGTATCACCATGATCAAGATTCAATAAACCCATTTTAGGTGCAAGACCATTGAAGGTATTATTTAAATAAATAGAGTAACCATTATTCTCCTTAAATGAATGACCGTATTGTGATAAACATAATCCAATCATGTCTATGCTCAACACAAACACCATATAACAATTATTTAGGTTTAACACCAATCTCGATGGTAGAGGGAGCATGTGATGCTTGATCCCATCAACCTTGGAAACACTTCCAACACATATCATCATCTCGCCTTTAGCTAGTCTCCGTTTATCCGTAGCTCTTTTATTTCGAGTTACTAACACTTAGCAACCGAACCGGTATCTTAATACCCTGGTGCTACTAGGAGTACTAGTAAAGTACACATTTAATATAATGTATATCAAATATACTTCTGTCAACCTTGCCAGCCTTCTCATCTACCAAGTATCTAGGGTAGTTCTGCTTCAGTGACCGTTCCTCTCATTTCAGAAGCACTTAGTCACGGGTTTGGGTTCAACCTTGGGTTTCTTCACTAGAGCAGCAACTGATTTGCCGTTTCATGAAGTATCCCTTCTTGCCCATGCCCTTCTTGAGACTAATGGTTTTACTAACCATCAACAATTGATGCTCCTACTTGACTTTTACTTTCGTGGTGTCAAACATCGCGAATAGCTCAAGGACCATCATATCTATCCCCGATATGTTATAGTTCATCACGAAGCTCTAGTAGCTTGGTGGCAGTGACTTTGGAGAACCATCACTATCTCATTTGGAAGGTAACTCCCACTCGATTCAAGCGATTGAAGTACTCAGACAATCTGAGCACATGCTCAATGATTGAGCTTTTCTCCCTTAGTTTGCAGGTTAAGAAACTTGTGGGAGGTGTCATACCTCTTGACGTGGGCACGAGCCTGAAATCCCAATTTCAGGTCTTGGAACATCTCATATGTTCTGCGACATTTCAAAAAATGTCTTCGGTGCCTCAATTCTAAACCATTTAACATTATGCACTGAACTATCACGTAGTCATCAAAACGTGTATGTCAGATGTTCGCAACATCCACAAATGACGCTCGAGGTTCAGCACACCGAGCGGTGCATTAAGGACATAAGCCTTCTACGCAACAATGAGGACAATCCTCAGTTTACGGACCCAGTCTGCATAATTGCTACTATTAACTTTCAACTAAATTTTCTCTAGGAACATATCTAAAAAAGTAGAACTAAAGCGCAAGCTACGACATAATTTGCAAAAACCTTTTGACTATGTTCAGGATAATTAAGTTCATCTTATGAACTCCCACTTAGATAGACATCCCTCTAGTTATCTAAGTGATACATGATCCGAGTCAACTAGGCCGTGTCCGATCATCACGTGAGACGGATTAGTCATCATCGATGAACATCTTCATGTTGATCATATCCACTATACGACTCATGTTCGACCTTTCGGTCTCTTGTGTTCCGAGGCCATGTCTGTACATGCTAGGCTCGTCAAGTCAACCTAAGTGTTTCGTGTGTGTAAATCTGGCTTACACCCCTTGTATGTGAACATTAGAATCTATCACACCCGATCATCACGTGGTGCTTCGAAACAACGAATTTTCGCAACGGTGCACAGTTAGGGGGAACACTTTCTTCAAATTATTATGAGGGATCATCTTATTTACTACCGTCGTTGAGGGAGTCCTGGATTAGGGGGTGTCCGGATGGCCGGACTATGACCTTTGGCCGGACTCCGGACTATGAAGATACAAGATTGAAGACTCCGTCCCGTGTCCCGATGGGACTTTCCTTGGCGTGGAAGGCAAGCTTGGCGATACGATATGAAGATCTCCTCCCATTGTATCCGACTCTGTGTAACCCTAGCCCTCTCTGGTGTCTATATAAACCGGAGAGTTTTAGTCCGTAGGACGAACAACAATCATACCATAGGCTAGCTTCTAGGGTTTAGCCTCTCTGATCTCGTGGTAGATCAACTCTTGTAATACCCATACCATCAATATTAATCAAGCAGGAGTAGGGTTTTACATCCACCGAGAGGGCCCGAACCTGGGTAAAAACATCGTGTCCCATGTCTCCTGTTACCATCCGCCTAGACGCATAGTTCGGGACCCCCTACCCGAGATCCACAGGTTTTGACACCGACATTGGTGCTTTCATTGAGAGTTCCTCTGTGTCGTCGCCGTTAGGCCCGATGGCTTCTTCGATCATCAACCACGACGCGGTCCAGGGCGAGACTTTTCTCCCCGGACAGATCTTCGTATTCGGCATCTTCGCACTGCGGGCCAACTCGCTTGGCTATCTGGAGCAGATCGAAAGCTACGCCCCTGGCTATCAGGTCAGGTTTGGAAGCTTAAACTACACGGCTGACATTCGCGGGGACTTGATCTTCGACGGATTCGAGCCACGGCCGAGCGCGCCGCACTCTCTCAATGGGCATGATCTAGCTCTGCCGCCGGACAACGCCCAGAGTGCCGCTCAGGAGTCCGCTCCGACCATTAGTTCAGAGCCGACTGCGCTAACCAGGGACGGACGGTTGGACGCGGCCCCAGGAGCCGCAATCTCTACGGCGATATAGCCGAATACCAGCCTAGTCCTTTGCAAGGCCCGTGACTTCAAGGTGCCGGACTCTGTTTCGGACTCCGAATCTTCCGCACCCCTTCCGATCGAACCCGATTGGGCTCCGATCATGGAGTTCACCGCTGCGGACGTCTTTCAGCACTCGCCCTTTGGCGATATCCTGAATTCACTAAAGTCTCTCTCTTTGTGAGGAGAGCCCTGGCCGAACTACGGTCAGCATGGTTGGGATACGGACGACGAAGAAATTCGAGGCTCACCCACCACCACCCACTTCGTAGCCACTATCGACGATTTAACTGACATGCTCGACTTTGACTCCGAAGACATCGACAGTATGGACGTCGATGAAGGAGATGACCAAGAACCAGCACCTATAGGGAACTGGAAAGCCACCTCGTCATATGACATATACATGGTGGACACCCCCAAAGCAGGGGATGGCGAGGAAAAAACGGAGGATGACCCCTCCAAGAAGCAACCCAAGCGCCAACGTCAGCAGCGCCGCTCTAAATCCTGCCAAAGCAAGAACGGCGAATCCGGCACCGGAGATAACAACACGCCGGACAGTGCCAAAGATAACCCCCTCCAGCAGGATTCAGTGCAGGAGGACGAAAGAGCCAGCCCTCATGAGAGAGCGGCCGATAGAGAGGTTGAGGACGACAACTATATGCCTCCCTCCGAAGACGAGGCAAGCCTCGACGATGACGAATTCGTCGTGCCAGAAGATCCCGTCGAACAAGAGCGTTTCAAACGTAGGCTTATGGCCACGACCCACAGCCGCAAGAAAAAACAGTAGCAGCTTAGAGCTGACCAAGACTTGCTAGCCGACAGATGGACCGAAGTCCTGGCGGCTGAAGAGTATAAACTCGAGCGCCCCTCCAAGAGCTACCCAAAGCGCAGGCTGCTACCCCAACTTGAGGAGGAAGCAACTAAACCTACATCACCAGCGTATGATGTGCCCGATCGGCCACCCCGTGGCCGCGACAGAGAGGCCTTCAGGCCCTCGACCCAAGCCGCACCCCGACACTGCTCAAAACATGCCAGAGTACGGGGAGACGCAACAGACCCGCGAGATATATTGGAGAACAAGTCAAGGCAAGCAAGATCGATCTACGGATCGCATGGGCGCCCCGCATCACGTGATGATAACCGTCACACCGGATATGATAAATACGGCCAGGCCGAATACAACAGACCAAGCTCATCTAAGTTGCGCCGCGATATAGCCCAGTACAGGGGCGCCGCACACCCACTATGCTTCACAAACGAAGTAATGGATCATCAAATCCCCGAGGGTTTTAAGCCCGTAAACATTGAATCATACGACCGTGTTGACACTCGAAAATGGCATGATGACAAAGAGTGACTTGAGGCTATAATGAGATGATGTTAGAATTATGAGTTTATGAAGATGGACCAAAAAGAAGCTCAAGTGCAAAAGATATGACAATTTCGGAGATACCCGTGTTGACACCTGATTAAAGAATGGCATGAAACCTAATTAAAAATACCTCGTATGGGAAAAGTTACAACTGCAAAGTTATTCGTCTCGTCGAGACGGACGATTTTGATATAAAGATCATCCCCATCCGAGTTCGTATGCAAAAGTTACAGTCAAAACTGTGTGCTGCAGCACTGTATGGCCGGATCATCCGGACCGGGGTCCAGATCATCTGGCCGAGGGCCGAAAAATTGACCAAAACAACAGAAGCTAAAAGTTGAAGCCGGATGATCTGGATCAACTTCTGGATGATCCGGGTAAAGGCCGGACAATCCGGGCAATCGTCCGGGTGTCCGGACACGTTTTTCTGCTGCAGACTTTAGAAAACGGCCCGAAACACTCACAACATGGCGTCAGATGAAAAAGTGTTCAACATGAAAGTTGTGCGTCTCGTCGAGGCGGTTGATTTGGATATAAAAAACGTCCAAATCCGAGGTCGTATGAGGATTCTAGAGCCAAAACAGTGAGCTGCTATCAAAAAACTGGGCTAGGCCGGATCATCCGGGTCTTGAGCCGGACATCCTGGCCCGGGGTCGTGAATAGTCCGTGTTTTATTAGGTTTTGATTATTTGGACGGCCAGACAAGTCCTTTTCTTGTACGGGAAGTCCACCCGCCTCTTATATAGACAAGAGGTGACGGCCGATTGAACAACAACACACAATCGATCAATCAATCTACCACTTTTTATCTTTTATCTTTTCTCCTTAACCCTAGTTCTTCTTCTTCCTTGTTCTTCGTCTGTTCTACTTGTTGCAGGGCGGCAAACCTCGAGGCCCTAGGGGCGATCAGGTCGATCTAGGGCAGCCCATAGCCGCCGCGCGCCCTGACGGGGTCCCTCCCGGGCGTGTGGGGTTTTGGGTCTTCAAAAGCACCCGCCGGATTGCCTGTGTACCGCGCTTCTGGACGGGTCTCCTTCGACGTGAGCTGCGGTGCATCACCCTCGGTGTTGGAGGTACACGGTGACGTGTTCGTGTGCGAACACACTTTTTGGCGACTCCGCTGGGGAACAAAGCTTTGAACGGTCTCTAGCCCGTTCTTGCTACGAAGAGATCGTCATCAAGTTGCTGCAATCTACAAAGGTAATATGAATACCCAATCCCCGTTTGTAGATGCAAATAATCCATATGTTGTTGCTAGATCACCTAATAAGCATAATGTATCGGCTAGCCCTAGTTTTATCAATCATGCATCTATTTATGCGCAAGGGCCGATGCAAAACAATTTTCGTGCTTCAAATTCTCATGATTTTAGCAACATACGACATATGTATCCAAACTCTCATGCATCGGCAACCCCACAAATCCATATATCGATGAACAACATGATGGGTTTGGTTAATCAATTTGAAACACTTCATGTTAAAATTTCCAATAGCATACAAGAAAGTGTTTCACCTTTTTATTCATCGGCAACTAATTTGCAATATGTGAATCCAACCATGCCGATGAATGAGAGAATTGGCCATGCTACTACTAGCTATTCGGCCAGTTACTCTCAACCGTCATATGATACACCTCATGTTACTAATTCTTCGGCACCATACACAACTGTAGATGTTCATAATTCGGCTTCACACCTTCCTGGTTATAGCCGAATGAATGTAAATTTTACTGGAGCGGTTGTGCCCAACATTGTAGAAGATGAGGTAGTGGTGGCTGCATTGAAGAGTTTAGCCAAAAATAAGAGAATTAGTGCTATTTGCCTTGAACAACATGAAAAGAGGCTATTTCCTGATTATGCCGCAATAAAAGCTAGAGTTTTGCAAGAAGATGAATCTTTGCCAATTGATAAAATTGGCGAGCAAAAGTATGGTCTTACAACAATGCATATGCCTTCACCTAGTACTACATCCTATTATACACCCCCTACACAATTGCAAAATTTTGGCAACACCCGTGTGTCATTGCCGAAAGAATCTAAAAGCATTGGGGGGCAATCATATCCGGAGTGGGCTGAAATTGCGAAAAAGCTTAAAGCTAATTTTGCCGCTCGCCGTCAGAAACAAATAGAAAAAGAATTGGCTCAGATAAAAGAAGCATTGCCAATTGGTAGTATCAATGAAAATAAGGATGATTCGGAACATGAAAGTGCTTCGGTTGAAAAGGCCGAATCAAGTAGTATATATTCTGAATCCATCAAATCCAACGAGGCAAGCATTATTGAGAAAGGTCATGGCAAGCATAGGAAAACAACGGTGCTTGATTTTTCTGAAGTTAATGGAACCTACTTCCTGCCCTATGAGTTCCGTGCCATAGAAATTGACAAGCTTCAAGGACAAGAACAAGTAGCCGAACAAAGTTCGGCCGGCAAAAATCTTCAAAGCAATGATGCACGGATTCAAGAAAAAGATGATGACAAGGTGTTGGGGATCCATCCAAAGATGGAGCGAGATGTTCTTCAAATGGCACCACTATCATGCTCTCCCAACATATTTGAAGAGGTATGCATAGCGAGTAATTTACCTATTTTCAGATTTGGTCGCAACTTCATTATTGATGCATTTATAAGAAATATTCTCATAAGTAATTTTGAAAGACCAATGAAGAAGGGTAATTTACTTGTTAGTAGTAAAATTGTTATGGAACATATCGGTCAACCCATTGCGCCATTTATAAAGACCGATAATGACTTATTGTTACAACCAAAGCTTTTCCCGTTGCTTTCTCTAAAGTTCATATCTAGTTGGGTAGCTTTGCTTATTTCTTACTTGGCTTACACTTGGTCTCAACTGAGACATGTATGTTCTAAATATCTTCATTTTAGAAATTTAAAGCCAAGGTTAAATTCTATTGAGAAAACCAATGCTAATACAACATCTTATCCAAAGACATCGGAGATAGAGTGGAAAGCACAATGCATAGCCGAATGGGGAGATTCCAAATCTGAAACATTCGTTTGCTTAACTCCAAAGCCGTACTCACAACAAGATCGGCTAGAAAACAAAAGGTATACCTTTGATTCAAACATGTGTGATCAAATCTTTGATTTCTTGTTGAAAAATAATTACATTAGAATTCTTGATCACCATGTCAAGCCATCAATTCAAGGACGAATGTATTGTAGGTTGCATCATTCGTTCAAACATAATTTTGAGGATTGCAATATGTTTTGTCAAATAGTTAAATCGGCCATTGATAAAGGACGATTGAAATTTGTTGAGACACCAAGAGATGACCAGTCTATTCCTATTGGTCCCGATGGCAGAAAGTTTTTGCATCGGCTGCTTCAAGCCCATCCATTTAAAGAGAAGGTAAAAACTGCAGGTGATGGGATCGAGCTTTCAAGTAAAGAATTTGTTGAAGAGCATAATGAACATAACCTTGAGGGCAAAAATTCCATCAAAGCTACAATGGAGACGCCAAGGACTGGGGGGTAGCAAGCAAATCCAATGATCGATGGAAGCAAACCAAAAGAAAACAAAAGCCGAAATAAGCGCAAGTGTAAGAGATCAAAAATCACCTTCGCTGAACTATTGGATAAATATCAAAATAAGAGTGAAGAGAAGAATGCTTATCGGCCAAATCATGCAAAGAAAGCAAGATCACCCCAAGGCGCAAATATGAGGATTGGTATTGGCAAAGTAATAATTTTAATGCAACATATTCATATCCTTATTTTGGGCCGCCAATGCCAATGCCGTGGATGCCTCCCTATGCTCATATAGATACATATTCATCATGGGACAGGTATGATACAAGGGCACATTCTCCATCTTATTCTAGACCATCTCACCAATACTATGCTGAACAACCACGCGTCAAAGACCGTTTCAATCATAAGGAATCGGTCCAGAGCTCAAGGAAGAAGAAAGAGGTGGTCAAACAAGTTTACCGCGTTAAAAGAGATGGTCGTAAAAGTGCTACTTCAGATTTGATCTCAAATGAAAAAGAGCCAATGAAAGTGTTGACATTGGCTACTAAAAGCAATGAGATGAAGCAACCAATTATTGAGAGTCAAAGTGCCAAATCTGAAGAAAAGAAGTTGAGAGTGCACAAGGCTAAGAAAGAATTGTCATTGGTCAAAACAGAATCACAGCCGAGATGCCCACTCGGCTTATTGTATTGGCAAAAGAAGGAATTACAAAATCTTAGTGCACAAGAGCTAAGAAAGAGGAACATGGCATGGGTTCCCAAGAGGATCAATCATAACAAAAACGATGTGCATACTTCAATTGCAACAAGTACAATGAAAGTGAAGAAAGAGAAGGATGGAAACAACAAACAATTAAGCCGAAGGTGTGCATCACAACATCAAAATCTTCGGTTAGCACAACATCCATTTTCTTCAACAATGCCATTGATGCCTTTGCCATGGAATTCATCCACAGGTATGATCCGTTACCCTCCATGGACTTACTTTGATCCATGGATGCAACATAATTTTCTATATCATGACAGAGTATTACCAAATCACTATACATTTGGTTAGTTACATTTTTGTTGCTAAGACAAAGGGGCCGAAATATTTTATTGCTATTTTATTTTGTTTATTTCGGCTATACATGCTTTAATGGATGAATTCTACATGGACCTCATGATAATGGCAGATACTTAGCTATCGTCCTAAGAAACTATCCGATCATGGCCGGTGTGAAATTCTAACATCGTCTTTAGTTCAATTGGAACCGAGACAAGGTAGCATGATATTGATATAAACCTTGTCTCATTAGTACCATGGAGATTATATTTTGATGGTTCAGTGTGTAGCAATGGCCAAGGTGTTGATATTGTTTATATATCTCCTCATGGTGCTGTTTTTGAAGCCTCGTGCCGCTTAGAATACTTTTGCACAAATAATCAAGCCGAATATGAAGCATTGTTATTCGGCTTAGAGATGTTGCTTGCCATAGGTGCTACACATATTGAGGCTTTTGGTGATTCGTTATTAGTAGTGCAACAAATATCTAAAGTCTTTCAATATTTTGACGAATCACTTAATGTTTATCTTGATAAACGTCTAGATATAATTTCAGATTTGGATTATTTTAGCGTTGCTCATATATCTAGACATGACAATTGGAGAGCAAATGAGTTGGCACAACAAGCATCCGGCTATCATGTTAATCGTGGCATGTTTCATATTTCTCAAAGGCCGATGTCTAGTTTTGCCAACATAGAGGAGGCCAAACCCGAGCCCACTGTCTCGGCCACTAATGAAAAATTTAATGCAGGAGAAAATCAAGACTGGAGAAAACCCATTATTGATTATTTGTGTGATCCTAGTAAAAGGGTGGACAGGACTGTTTGGCGTATGGCTTTCAAATACACAATGAGAGATGATGGTCTCTATCGCTGAACGGGTGATGATGTTCTTTTAAAGTGCTTGGACGAGGACCAAGCGAGAGTTGCTATGGGAGAGGTCCATGAAGGTATTTGTGGCACTCATCAGTCGGCTCCCAAGATGAAATGGCTATTACGACGTGCCGGGTTTTATTGGCCGACGATGGTTAATGATTGCTTCCGGTATTATAAAGGATGTGAAGCTTGTCAAAAATTTGGTGATATTCAGTTGGCTCCCGCTGCTATGTTACATCCTATTATCAAACCGTGGCCTTTTAGAGGTTGGGGATTAGACTTTATTGGAGAGATTCATCCTTCTTCTTCAAAGGGGCATCGGTTCGTGTTGGTGGCGACTGATTATTTCACTAAATGGTCTGAAGCAATACCACTCAAAAATATGACGCACACAGAGGTAATTCAATTCATAACTGAACATATTATTCATAGATTCGGCATTCCTCAAACATTAACTACGGACCAAGGTTCATCCTTTATGTCACATCAAGTCAGAGAATTTGCTGAATCATATAAGATAAAGTTGCTCAATTCCTCTCCATATTATGCCCAAGCCAATGGACAAGCTGAGTCTAGTAATAAAATATTAATCAAGCTCATCAAGAAGAAGATTGAGGATAATCCAAGGAGATGGCATGAGCTATTGTCCGAAGTTTTGTGGGCACATAGGGTCTCAAGGCATGGTGCTACAAAGGTGACTCCATATGAGCTCGTATATGGTCAGGAGGCCGTTTTACCAGTGGAAGTGAATTTGAATGCTTTAGAATAGCCAAACCAAATGATTTATCGGCTGTGAACTTCTATAACTTGATGATGGACAATATTGATGAAGTTGCCGATAAACGTTTGGTTGCTTTAAAGGCCATAGAGAGGGATAAGTTGAGGGTAGCAAGAGCTTACAATAAGAAGGTCAAGTTGAAGAATTTTCAAGTTGGCGATCTCGTGTGGAAAGTGATTCTACCAATTGGTTCGAAAGATAAAAAATTTGGGAAGTGGTCTCCAAGTTGGGAAGGTCCTTTTAGGATTACAAGAATAGTTCCCGGAAACTCGTATTTGGTGGAATCCATACAAGGCACATTGTTACCTCGAGCTCTCAATGGCAAATATTTAAAGAAGTACCATCCAAGTGTGTGGCAAGAAGCCTAGACAGGCAACGGCCGATATATAACTATCGCCCTGAGAAAATATATGGTCGATATATAACTATCGCCCTAAGAAAAGGTGTGGCCGATATAAAACTATCACCCTAAGAACATATAAATGGTCGATGGGGTGTTGACATCGTCGCTAGAACAAACTATGGATAAATTATTTTTCGGCATCCAAGCTTTGCCGAAAAACAGGGGGGCATGTGTTGACACTCGAAAATGGCATGATGACAAAGAGTGACTTGAGGCTATAATGAGATGATGTTAGAATTATGAGTTTATGTCACCATTTGATGGCCTTCGTCAAGATGATCGAAATAAATATGAAGATGGACCAAAAAGAAGCTAAAGTGCAAAAGATATGACAATTTCGGAGATACCCGTGTTGGCACCTGATTAAAGAATGGCATGAAACCTAATTAAGAATACCTCGGATGGAAAAAGTTACAACTGCAAAGTTCTTCGTCTCGTCGAGACGGACGATTTTGATATAAAGATCATCCCCATCCAAGTTCGTATGCAAAAGTTACAGTTAAAACTGTGTGCTGCAGCACTGTATGGCCGGGTGTCCGGGGTCCAGATCATCCGGCCGAGGGCCGAAAAATTGACCAAAACAACAGAAGCTAAAATTTGAAGCCGGATGATCTGGATCAACTTCCGGATGATCCGGATAAAGGCCGGACAATCCGGGCAATCGTCCGGGTGTCCGGACACGTTTTTCTGCTGCAGACTTTAGAAAACGGCCCGAAACACCCCCAAGATGGCCTCAGATGAAAATTTGTTCAACATGAAAGTTGTGCGTCTCGTCGAGACGGTTGATTTGGATATAAACAACGTCCAAATCCGAGGTCGTATGAGGATTCTAGAGCCAAAACAGTGAGCTGCTGTCAAAAAACTGGGCTAGGCCGGATCATCCGGGTCTTGAGCCGGACATCCGGGCCGGGGGTCGTGAATAGTCCGTGTTTTATTAGGTTTTGATGATTTGGACGGCCAGGCATGTCCTTTTCTTGTACGGGAAGTCCACCCGCCTCTTATATAGACAAGAGGTGACGGCCGATTGAACAACAACACACAATCGATCAATCAATCTATCACTTTTTATCTTTTATCTTTTCTCCTTAACCCTAGTTCTTCTTCTTCCTCGTTCTTCGTCTGTTCTTCTTGTTGCAGGGCGGCGAACCTCGAGGCCCTAGGGGCGATCAGGTCGACCTAGGGCAGCCCATAGCCGCCGCGCACCCTGACGGGGTCCCTCCCGGGCGTGTGGGGTTTCAGGTCTTCAAAAGCACCCGTCGGATTGCCTGCGTACCGCGCTTCCGGACGGGTCTCCTTCGGCGTGAGCTGCGGTGCATCACCCTCGGTGTTGGAGGTACACGGTGACGTGTTCGTGTGCGAACAGACGGCACAACTGATCCCGTGGTATGGATCGAGGATTATCTCCTTCATATCCACATGGCCCGCGGTGATGATCTACACGCCATCAAATACCTCCCGCTCAAGCTTAAAGACCAGCACGACATTGGCTTAACAACCTGCCAGCAGAGTCAATTAGTTGCTAGGAGGACCTCGAATCCGCATTCCTTGACAACTTCCAGGGCACTTATGTGCGACCACCAGACGCCGATGACCTAAGCCACATAATCCAGCATCCAGAAGAATTGGCCAGACAATTCTGGACACGGTTCCTAACCAAGAAAAATCAAATAGTCGACTGTCCGGACACCGAGGCCCTTGCAGCCTTCAGGCACAATATCCGAGACGAATGGCTTGCCCGGCACCTGGGATAGGAAAAGCCGAAATCTATGGCAGCCCTTACGACACTCATGACCCGCTTCTGCGCGGGCGAAGACAGCTGGCTAGCTCGTAGCAATAACATAACCAAGAGCCCTGGTAATTCGGATACCAAGGACAACAATGACAGGTCACGTCACAAGAAGCACAAGCGCCGCATTAACGGCGACAATACCGAGGATACGACAGTCAACGCCAGATTCAGAGGCTCTAAACCCGGTCTGTGGAAGAAGCCATTCAAAAGAAACCCTCCGGGCCCATCCAACATAGACCGGATACTCGACCGCTCGTGCCAGATACACGGCACCCCCGAACAACCAGCCAACCACACCAAAAGGGATTGTTGGGTGTTCAAGCAGGCAGGCAAGTTAAGTGCCGAAACGAGAGACAAGGGGCTGCGTAGCGATGACGAGGAGGAGTCCCGGCCGCCGAACAACAGAGGACAGAAGGGATTCCCCCCGCAAGGGCGGATGGTGAACATGATATACGCAATCCACATCCCCAAGAGGGAGCGGAAGCGTGCTCTCAAGGACGTCTATGCGTTGGAGCCAGTCGCCCCAAAGTTCAACCCATGGTCCTCCTGCCCGATCACATTTGATTGAAGGGACCACCCCACTAGCATCCGTCACGGCGGATTCGCCGCATTGGTCCTAGACCCAATCATTGACGGATTTCACCTCACCAGAGTCCTCATGAACGGCGGCAACAGCCTGAACCTGCTTTATCAGGATACAATGTGAAAAATGGGTATAGATCCCTCAAGGATCAAACCCACAAAGACAACCTTTAAAGGTGTCATACCGGGTGTAGAAGCCAGCTATAGAGGCTCAGTTACACTTGAAGTGCTCTTCGGATCCCCGGACAATTTCCGAAGCGAAGATTTAATCTTCGACATAGTCCCATTCCGCAGTGACTATCACGCCCTGCTCGGATGAACCGCATTTGCAAAGTTCAATGTGGTGCCGCACTACGCATATATCAAGCTCAAGATGCCAAGACCTCGTGGAGTCATCACGGTAAATGGAAACAACGAACGCTCTCTCCGAACGGAGGAGTACACAGCGGCCCTGACGGCGGAAGTACAGAACAGCCTCTCAAGGCAGCTCTCCAATCCGGGTATCAAACGTTCGGACAATGTCAAGCACGCCCGAAGCAACCTACAACAGAGCCGGCCGGCACGATCCGAGCAAGCATAGCAGTGCGGCCCCAACCCCAACCCTCGTCAGATGGTGCTATCGGTACCACGCGTACATAATTACGCTTTGAAAATACCATGGGCATAAGGGGAGGGGCACAACTACGGCACGCCCAGAATGCGGCTCAACCGCACTTAGGGGCTCCCTATTCGGCCGTTTTCCTTTTATATATATATATATACTTTCAGGACCCAACTACTCAGAAGGCCTGTCCGGCAATACACTCGCCGAACACATGATGCAACAGCCAGGGTGAGGACAAGACGCGTCGAATGTCCAGGTGGCTTCTATAACGAGTTAAATACCTGTTTTTACTTACAAAACCCGCAGCTTGCCCCTGGAGGGGGACATGTCAAATAATTCCATCTCTTGCTTATCGCACTTTTTGTATTGTTCTGCTTTCATAGCAGCCCCTTAATAATAAACAATACATAGCTTCTATCTATTATTGTATTCCTTTTTTATATATATGTTCAGTCATGACATTATGCAGCCATACACTTTGGTACGGCCAATACACCAGGGGCTTAAGCACCCCATAACATGGTGTGAGAAGACCGAACACTCTCATGAGTGCGGCACCCCAAACTTATAGCACTATATGCATCGGCTCCGAATCATGTCTTTGGTCAATAGTTGGGTTTGCCCGGCTCCCATGTTTTGGTACCTTACGTTCCGCATTGTTGGCTAAGGTAGCGCTGGGAGAACTACTGTGATTGTGCCCCAGTTGAGCTGGGTTAACACCTCAGTAGAGAAAGCTAAAACTGACTTTCATGATAGTGCAAGAGACCGGTCTCTGTTCGCGAGGTTTTTCGAGTCCTTAAAGACTTATGCCGCTTAGAGCAAGGAACCGGACTTATCCGGCCTAGGCGTGGATAGCGCCTCGAACTCGATCTCCCGAATACTAGGGGCTTCGCCGAAATTTAAAATTATAGAATTCTATGGCTAAGTGAGAGTGATAAAGCATTATAAGTCCGACGGCCTGGTTCGTTGTGCTGAGCGCCTCCCTAGATGGACCCAAGAATGGGAACAAGAGCGCTCAGGTTTATCCTGAACACCCCAGCACTCGTGGCATGGGGGTCGAAGCCGACGACTTGCATCTCTCAGATTTGATAAACGGCCGCACAGAAGGTAATATTTTAAATTAATAAGCGTTGCTTAACGCATATGAACAAAGTTTTCAGCGTACAGGATAATAGATGCGAGCCTACTCAAAAATTACATCTTTGGAGCATTAGTCCACTATACGGCGAGCACCCTTCAGGAAACCCTTATAATACATCTCAGGCATGCGATACTCCTTGCCCGGCGGTGGTGCGTCTGTCAAAAGCTTCTCAGGGTCCAGCTTGCCCCAGTGCACTTTAGCACGGGCAAGGGCCCAATGGGCACCTTCGATGCATACGGAGCGCTTGACGACCTCAATCCACGGACACGCATCCACCAGCCGCCGCACCAGACCGAATTAGCTCCTAGGCATGGCTTCTCCAGGCCACAGCCGAGCTATGAGGCCCTTCATGGCCTGTTCAGCCACCTTGTGGAGCTCGACCAGCTGCTTCAGCTGGTCGCTCAGGGGCACCGGATGTTCGGCCTCAGCATACTAAGACCAGAACACTTTTTCCGTTGAGCTCCCCTCTTCGTCTCGGTAGTATGTGGTGGCATCAGACACACTACGGGGCAGATCAACGAACGCTCCTGGAGAGCTCCGGATCCGGGTAAGTAGCAGATAATTAACTTTTATATTCTTGCTTTGCGTAAAGAATGCCTTACCCGCCACTATTTTCTTCATCGCCTCGATCTCCTGGAGGGCCTTTTGGGCTTCGGCCTTAGCGTTTTTGGCACTCTCAAGAGCCAAGGCGAGCTCAGACTCTCGAGTCTTCGAGTCACGCTCCAAACTCTCGTGTTTTTCCACAAGAGCCGGGAGCTCTTGCCGCACCTCTGCCACCCAGGACTCCCGCTTCTCTCGCTCGGCACGCTCCAGGGCCGCACTGTTTTCGGCCTTGGAGACCGCCTCCTTCAGGGTCGCCACCTCGGCCATGGTCCCTGCAACATTTAAGTTGGTCCTGTCATTATTTGCAACTAGGTATTTCTATATACATTTACATGCGGTATCACATACCCTCCTTGTCCTCGAGCTGCTTCTTGGCACGGCCGAGCTCGTTCTCGGACCGCTCGAGGCTTCCCTTCAATGCATTGACCTCTGCAGTCAGTGCGGCAGAGGTCAGCAGTGCAGCCTGCATTCCCATATCGACATATTTTTATTAGACTCCTGCGTATATCTTTTTAGATCCTCAGCTCGGCTTTTCTTTCCGAACGCCGAACCGAGCATCAGGGGCTACTGTCTATGCGGTAACATTTTTATATGTTTTGAACACATACCTCAAAGCCTGTTAACAGACTTGTACAGGCTTCTGCCAGCCCGCTCTTGGCGGACTGAACCTTTTGAATCACCGCACTCATAACAGTGCGGTGTTCCTCGTCGATGGAGGCGCCGTTAAGCGCCTCCAGCAAATTGTTCGGCGCCTTCGGCTGGACGGAGGTCTCCGGTGGCGTAGGCTTGCCCTTCTTATGAAGGCGCCGCCTGTCAGACTCTGGAACCGCTGGTGGTTCCAGAGCAGTGTCCGGCCCGGGGCCGGACTTAGACCCCTCCGGGGCTTTACCCCCTTTGGGCCTGGAGTTCGGGAGGTCGCCTTGGGGCGCCTCCAGGACCACCTCCTCCTGGTTTGGTCCCTTTTGGGACTCCACCTCGGCGTCGTCCGCAGGGAGCGGGGAGGAGGCCGTCGGAAGTGAAGCGCTATTCACATCCGACGAATTCAGGGAGCCGCTCGACGAATCGCTGAGCTGAGCTCTGGGTGGACTGCATAATTAAAGTTCGGTGTCAGAAGCTACCGAATAATAAAAGAGCGCCAAGAGTCATTCGGGTAACCGGACACTTATGATTTTGCCAGGGGCTTGACCCTGGATGGCCATTCCTCCCCGCCGTCTTCGGCATCGGAGGCATAGTCCGGCAGAAGGGTCTTCCCCTTCTTGGACCCTCCGGCCTCCCCAGTTGGGGCAGCCTTCCTTTTCTTTCCTCCCCCCGTTGGAGGGGGAGAGGCTTCTTCTTCTTCCTCCTCCTCCTCGTCTTCCGAGGTGGAGGGTGCATCGGGGTTGTTGGGCGATGAATCCGACACCACCAGGCGTCAGGAGCTCTTTCGAGTCCCCGTGGCCTTCTTCTTGGCCTTCTTCTCCGGCACCACGTGAGGTGCCGGAACCAGCAGCTGCGTTAAACGAGCGTCCGCTGGGTCTTCGGGCAAAGGAGCTGGACAGTTGATCTGTCCGGCCTTCTTCTGCCAGTCCTGTTAAAGGGATGGGGGTTTAGATCCCGCATAGAATCAAATCTATGGAAAACAGATACCCCGTAATGGGAAAATTAGCTCACCGCGCTGGCTTGGTGGTTGGTGTAGAATCCGTGATCCTCGGTGATGGGAGGGGAGACCTCGGAGCTCTTGAATAGCACCTTCCATGCATCCTTGTGCTTTGTGTCGAAGAGCCGGGACAGAGTCTGGTGCTGGGCCGGGTCGAACTCCCACAAGTTGAAAGCCCATCATTGACACGGGAGAATCCGGCGGAAGAGCATGACCTGGACTACGGTGACAAGTTTAACCTTCCTGCTGATCAGGTCTTTGATGCAGGTTTGAAGTCTGGTCACTTCTGCCAAGTTACTCCATGACAGGCCCGTCTCTTTCCAAGACGTGAGCCGGGTGTGAATGCCAGATTGGAATTCGGGGGCCGCTGCCCATTCAGGGTCACGTGGCTCGGTGATGTAGAACCACCCCGATTGCCACCCTTTGATGGTCTCTACGAAGGCGCCCTCGAGCCATGTAACGTTGGGTATCTTACCCACCATGGCGCCTCCGCACTCCGCTTGGCGGCCGCCCACGACCTTCGTCTTGACACTGAAGATCTTTAGCCATAGGACAAAGTGAGGCTGGATGCGGAGGAAGGCCTCGCACACGAGGATGAACGCCGAGATCGTGGAAGTCCAGGCCGTAGTAGAACATGAGCCCCCGAACAAACGGGTGAAGAGGAAAACCTAGTCCGCGGAGGAAATGGGGAAGGAAAACAACCCTCTCATGAGGCCTAGGGGTAGGGATGAGTTGCCCCACATCTGGAAGTCGGTGCGCGATGTCGTCAGACAAGTATCCGGCCGTCCTCAACTTTTTGATTTGCCCCTCCGTGACAGAGGAGGCCATCCATCTACCTCCCGCCCCGGACATGATTGGAGTTGGTTGAGGTGGGAAGTGCGGGCTTGGGCGTTGGAGCTCGAGCGCGCAGGGACGAATAAGCAAAGGAGGAAGAAGGCGTGAATGGAAAGGGCGGATTGTTATCCCCTTATATGGGCGGCATTGCCTGAAGTATATGGAGCTAGAGAAGAACCCGCCTTGCAATGCTGAAGACAATTTGCGCGCCGGACTCGTCGTCACTGAAGCCTGGTTCGGGGGCTACTGAGGGAGTCCTGGATTAGGGGGTGTCCGGATGGCCGGACTATGACCTTTGGCCGGACTCCCGTACTATGAAAATACAAGATTGAAGACTCCGTCCCGTGTCCGGATGGGACTTTCCTTGGCGTGGAAGGCAAGCTTGGCGATACGATATGAAGATCTCCTCCCATTGTAACCGACTTTGTGTAACCCTAGACCTCTGTGGTGTCTATATAAACCGGAGAGTTTTAGTCCGTAGGACAAACAACAATCATACCATAGGCTAGCTTCTAGGGTTTAGCCTCTCCGATCTCGTGGTAGATCAACTCTTGTAATACCCATACCATCAATATTAATCAAGCAGGAGTAGGGTTTTACCTCCACCGAGAGGGCCCGAACCTGGGTAAAAACATCGTGTCCCATGTCTCCTGTTACCATCCTCCTAGACGCACAGGTCGGGACCCCCTACCCGAGATCCGCCAGTTTTGACACCGACAGTCGTTCTAAGCAAATAAGATGCATAAAATGATAAACATCACATGCAATCAAATAGTGACATGATATGGCCAATATCATTTTGCTCCTTTTGATCTCCATCTTTGGGGCTCCATGATCATCATCGTCACCGGCATGACACCATGATATCCATCATCATGATCTCCATCATCGTGTCTCCATGAAGTTGTCTCGCCAACTATGACTTCTACTACTATGGCTAACGGTTTAGCAATGAAGTAAAGTAATTACATGGCGTTATTCAGTGACACGCAGGTCATACAATAAATAAAGACAACTCATATGGCTCCTGCCGGTTGTCATACTCATCGACATGCAAGTCGTGATTCCTATTACAAGAATATGATCAATCTCATACATCACATATATTTCATTCATCACATCCTTCTTGGCATATCACATCACACGGCATATGCTGCAAAAACAAGTTAGACGTCCTCTAATTGTTGTTGCAAGTTTTTACGTGGCTGCTATAGGTTTCTAGCAAGAACGTTTCTTACCTACGCCAAAACCACAATGTGATATGCCAATTGCTATTTACCCTTCATAAGGACCCTTTTCATCGAATCCGATCCGACTAAAGTGGGAGAGACTAGCACCCGCTAGCCACCTTATGCAACAAGTGCTTGTCAGTCGGTGGAACCTGTCTCACGTAAGTGTACGTGTAAGGTTGGTCCAGGCCGCTTCATCCCACAATACCGTCAAAACAAGATTGGACTAGTAACAGTAAGCATATTGAACAAAATCAACACCCACAACAACTTGTGTTCTACTCGTGCATAGAATCTACGCAATAAACCTAGCTCATGATGCCACTGTTGGGGAACGTAGCAGAAATTCAAAATTTTCTACGCATCACCAAGATAAATCTATGGAGATTCTAGCAACAAGAGAGGGAGAGGATGAGCATCTTCATACCCTTGAAGATCGTTAAGCGGAAGCGTTACAAGAACGCGGTCGGTGGAGTCGTTCATGAAGCGATTCAGATCGTGGCTGAATCTGATCTAAGCACAGAACAACGGTGCCTCCGCGTTCAACACACGTACAGCCCGGGGACGTCTCCTCCTTCTTGATCCATCAAGGGGAGAGGAGAAGTTGAGGGAGAGCTCCGGCAGCACGACGGCGTGGTGGTGGAGCTTGGAGTTCTCTGACAGAGCTTCGCCAAGCACTATGGAGGAGGACGAGGTGTTGGGGAGGGAGAGGGCTGTGCCAGGGGCAAGGGGTGAAGCTCCCATGCGCCCCCCCCACTATATATAGGGGTGGAGGGGGCTGTTTTCTTGCCCTCCAAGTCCATTATGGCGTTGGCAAAGGTGGGAGGAAAGAAATCCCATCATTTTCTTCCCCACCAATTGTTATCCCCCTTTTTTAGGGATCTTGATCTTATCCCTTCGGGATATGATCTTATTCCTTCTAAGGGTGGATCTTGGTGCGCCTTGACCAGGGGTGTGGGGCCTTGCCCCAACTACCCACGTTCATGTGGGTCCCTCCATGCAGGTGGGCCCCACTCCAGAACCTTCTAGAACCTTCCGGGTACAATACCCAAAAATCTCGAACATTTTCCGGTGGCCAAAATAGGACTTCCCATATACAAATATTTACCTCCGGACCATTCTGGAACTCCTCGTGACGTCCGGCATCTCATCCGGTACTCCGAACAACATTCGGTAACTGCACACTAATTCCCATAACAACTCTAGTGTCACCGAACCTTAAGTGTGTAGACCCTACGGGTTCGGGAACCATCCAGACATGACCGAGATGTTCTCCGGTCAATAACCAACAGCGGTATCTGGATACCCATGTTGGCTCCCACATGTTCCACGATGATCTCATCGTATGAACTACGATGTCAAGGATTCAAGCAATCCCGTATGCAATTCTCTTTGTCAATCGGTATGTTACTTGCCCGAGATTCAATCGTCGGTATCCCAATACCTCGTTCAATCTCGTTACTGGCAAGTCACTTTACTCGTTCCGTAATTCATGATCCGGTGACTAACTACTTAGTCACATTGAGCTCATTATGATGATGCATTACCGAGTGGGCCCAGAGATACCTCTCCGTCATACGGAGTGACAAATCCCAGTCTCGATTTGTGCCAACCCAACAGACACTTTCGGAGATACCTGTAGTGCACCTTTATAGCCACCCAGTTACGTTGTGACGTTTGGTACACCCAAAGTACTCCTATGGTATCAGGGAGTTACACAATCTCATGGTCTAAGGAAATGATACTTGACATTAGAAAAGCTTTAGCAAACGAACTACATTATCTTGTGCTATGCTTAGGATTGGGTCTTGTCCATCACATCATTCTCCTAATGATGTGATCTTGTTATCAATGACATCTAATGTCCATGGTCAGGAAACCATAACCATATATTGATCAACGAGGTAGTCAACTAGAGGCTCACTAGGGACATGTTGTGGTCTATGTATTCACACATGTATTATGGTTTCCAGTTAATACAATTATAGCATGAACAATAGACAATTATCATGAACAAGGAAATACAATAATAACCATTTTATTATTGCCTCTAGGGCATATTTACAACATGAACCAATATGGGCATCCAGGTTCCGCTATTGGTTATTGACCAGAGAAGTGTCTCAATCATGTCTACATAGTTCTCGAAGCCGTAGGGTCCGCACGCTTAACGTTTGTTACCGATATAGTATTATGTGAGTTATGTATGTTGGTGACCATATGTTGTTCGGAGTCCCGGATGTGATCACGGATATGACGAGGAACTCCAGAGTGGTCCAAAGATAAATATTAATATATGGGATAATAGTGTTTAGTCTCCGGAAGGTTTCCAGAATTCACCGGAAGGGGTTCCACATGTTTCCCGAAATGTTTGGGTATGAGAACACTTTATTTGGGACAAAAGGGAAAGCCCACAAGGTTTTTGGAAAGTGCAAAAGGAAGTTTTGCGGAGTCCAGGGGCCAGACGCCAGGGTCCCTAGCGTCTGGGTCCAGACACTTGGAACCCTGGCGTCTGGCCCTAGAGTCCGAGATGGACTCTTGCCTTGCGGGTGAAACCGACTTTGTGGAGGCCTTTACTCCAAGTTTCAACCCCAAGGCTCAACATATAAATAGAGGGGCAGGGCTAGCACCAAAGACACATTAAGAAACACCAACCCGTGTGCTAGAAACCCCGTCCCCTCTAGTTTCTCCTCCGTCCTAGTTTCCGTAGTGCTTAGGCAAAGCCCTGTGGAGATTGTTCTTCACGAACACCTTCACCACATTGTCGTGCTGCCGGAACTCATCTACTACTTCGCCCGTCTTGCTGGATCAAGAAGGCGAAGACATCATTGAGCTGAATGTGTGATGAACGCAGAGGTGTCGTACATTCGGTACTTGATCGGAACGGATCATGAAGGTGTACGACTACATCAACCGCGTTGATAAATGCTTCCGCTTTGCGATCTTCAAGGGTATGAAGATACACTCCCCCTCTCGTTGTTATGCATCACATAGATAGATCATGCGTGATCGTAGGATTTTTTTTGAAATTACCGCGTTCCCCAACAGTGGCATCCAAGCCAGGTCTATGCGTAGATGTTATATGCATGAGTAGAACACAAAGTGTTGTGGGCGATAATAGTTATACTGCTTACCAGCATGTCATACTTTGATTTGGCGGTATTGTTGGATGAAGCGGCTCAGACTGACATTACCCGTACGCTTACACGAGACTGGTTCTGCCGACGTGCTTTGCACATAGGTGACTGGTGAGTGTCTGTTTCTTCAACTTTAGTTGAATCGAGTGTGGCTACGCTCGTCCTTGTTGAAGGTTAAAACAGCACACTTGAAGAAAAATCGTTGTGGTTTTGATGCGTAGGTAAGAATGGTTCTTGCTAGAAGCCCGTAGCAGCCACGTAAAACTTGCAACAACAAAGTAGAGGATGTCAAACTTGTTTTTGCAGGGCTTGCTGTGATGTGATATGGTCAAGCATGATGTGATATAAATTTTTGTATGAGATGATCATGTTTTGTAACAAAGTTATCGGCAACTGGCAGGAGCCATATGGTTGTCGCTTTAGTGTATGCAATGTAATCGCCATGTAATTGTTTTACTTTATCACTAAGAGGTAGCGATAGTCGTAGTAACAATAGGTGGCGAGATGACAATGATGCTACGGTGGAGATCAAGGTGTCGCGGCGGTGACGTTGGAGATCATGGTGATGCTTCGGTGATGGAGATCATGAGCACAAGATGATGATGGCCATACCATGTCACATATTTTGATTGCATGTGATGTTTATCCTTTATGCATCTTATTTTGCTTAGAACGTCGATAGCATTATAAGATGATCCCTTACTAGATTTCAAGGTACAAGTGTTCTCATTGAGTATGCACCATTGCTACAGTTTGTCGTGCCGAGACACCACGTGCGGGTGTGATAAGCTCTACGTTGACATACAACGGGCAAGCCAGGTTTGCACACGCAGAATACTCGGGTTGAACTTGACGAGCCTAGCATATGCAGATATGGCCTCGGAACACTGAGACCGAAAGGTCGAGCGTGAATCATATAGTAGATATGATCAACATAGTGATGTTCACCATCGAAAACTACTCCATCTCACGTGATGACCGGACATGGTTTAGTTGATTTGGATCACGTGATCACTTAGATTATTAGAGGGATGTCTATCTAAGTGGGAGTTCTTAAGTAATATGATTAATTGAACTTTAATTTATCATGAACTTAGTACCTGATAGTATTTTGCATGTCTATGTTGTTGTAGATCAATGGCCCGTGCTACCGTTCTTTGTATTTTAATGCGTTCCTAGAGAAAGCTAAGTTGAAAGATGACGGGAGAAACTACACGGACTGGGTCCGTAACTTGAGGATTATCCTCATTGTTGCAAAGAATAATTACATCCTGGAAGCACCGCTAGGTGCTAGACCTGCTGTAGATGCTACTGATGACATTAAGAACGTCTAGCAGAGCAAAGCTGATGACTACTCGATAGTTCAGTGTGCCATGCTTTATGGCTTAGAATCGGGACTTCAAAGACGTTTTGAACATCATGGAGCATATGAGATGTTCCAAGAGTTAAAGTTAATATTTCAAGAAAATGCCCGAGTTGAGAGATATGAAGTCTCCAAGAAGTTCTACAGCTGCAAAATGGAGGAGAATAGTTATGTCAGTGAACACATACTCAAAATGTCTGGGGTATCATAATCACTTGACTCAGCTGGTAGTTGATCTTCCAGTTGATTGTTTCATTGACAGAGTTCTTAAATGACTGCCACCAAGCTATAAAGGCTTCGTGATGAACTATAATATGCAAGGGATGGACAAGACTATTCCTGAGCTCTTCGCGATGCTAAAGGCCGCGGAGGTAGAAATCAAAAATGAGCATCAAGTGTTGATGGTCAATAAGACCACTAGTTTCAATAAAAAGGGCAAAGGGAAGAAGGGGAACTTCAAGAAGAACGGCAAAAGGTTGCTGCTCAAGAGAAGAAACCCAAGTCTAGACCTAAGCCTGAAATTGAGTGCTTCTACTGCAAAGGGATTGGTCACTGGAAGCGGAACTGCCCCAAGTATTTGGCGGATAAGAAGGATGGCAAAGTGAAAGGTATGTTTGATATACATGTTATTGATGTGTACTTAACTAATGCTCGTAGTAGCACCTGGGTATTTGATACTGATTTTGTTGCTCATATTGGCAACTCGAAACAAGGGCTATTGATTAAGCGAAGATTGGCTAAGGACGAGGTGACGTTGCGCGTGGGAAATGGTTCCAAACTTGATGTGATCGTCGTCGGCACGCTACCTCTACATCTACCTTCAGGATTAGTTTTAGACCTGAATAATTGTTATTTGGTGCCAGCGTTGAGCATGAACATTATATCTGGATATAGTTTGATGTGAGACAATTATTCATTTAAATCAGAGAATAATGGTTGTTCTATTTATATGAGTAATATCTTTTATGGTCATGCACCCCTGCTGAGTGGTCTATTTTTGTTGAATCTCGATATTATTGATACACATATTCATAGTGTTGAAGCCAAAAGATTGTAGTTTAATAATGATAGTGCAACTTATTTGTGGCACTCCCGTTTGGGTCATATCGGTATAAAGCGCATGAAGGAACTCCATACTGATTGACTTTTGGAATCACTTGATTATGAATCACTTGGTGCTTGCAAACCGTGCCTTAGGGGCAAGATGACTAAAACTCCATTCTCCGGAACAATGGAACGAGCTACAGACTTATTGGAAATAATACATACCGATGTATGCGATCCAATGAGTATTGATGCTCGTGGTGGGTATCGTTATTTTCTTACCTTCATAGATGATTCGAGCGGATATGGTTATATCTACTTAATGAAGCATAAGTCTGAAACATTTGAAAAGTTCAAAGAATTTCAGAGTGAAGTGGAAAATCATCATAACAAGAAAATAAAGTTTCTGCTATCTGATCGTGGAGGAGAATATTTGAGTTACGAGTTTGGTCTTCATTTGGAACAACATGGGATAGTTTCATAATTGACGCCACCTGGAACACCACAGCAAAATGGTGTGTCTGAACGTCATAACCGCACTTTATTAGATATGGTGCGATCTATGATGTCTCTTACTAATTTACCGCTATCATTTTGGGGTTATGCATTAGAGTAGGCTACATTCACTTTAAATAGGGCACCATCAAAATCCGTTGAGATGACGCCTTATAAACTATGGTTTGGCAAGAAACCAAAGTTGTCGTTTCTTAAAGTTTAGGGTTGCGATGCTTATGTGAAAAAGCTTCAACCTGATAAGCTCGAACCCAAATTGGAGAAGTGTGTCTTCATAGGATACCCAAAGGAAACTTTTGGGTACACCTTCTATCACAGATCCGAAGGCAAAATCTTTGTTGCTTAGAATGGATCCTTTCTAGAGAAGGAGTTTCTCTCGAAAGAAGTGAGTGGGAGGAAAGTAGAACTTGATAAGGTAACTGTACCTTCTCCCTTATTGGAAAGTAGTTCATCATAGAAATCAGTTCCAGTGATTCCTACACCAACTAGTGAGGAAGCTAATGATGATGATCACGAAGCTTCAGATCAACTTACTATCGAACTTTGTAGGTCTTCTAGAGTAAGATCCGCACCAGAGTGGTACGGTAATCCTGTTCTAGAAGTCATGTTACTAGACCATGATGAACCTACGAACTATGAGGAAGCGATGATGAGCCCATATTCCGTGAAATGGCTTGAGGCCATTGTCGGTGTCAAAACTGGGGGATCTCGGGTAGGGGGTCCCGAACTGTGCGTCTAAGGCTAATGGTAACAGGAGGCAGGGGACACGATGTTTTACCCAGGTTCGGGCCCTCTCAATGGAGGTAATACCCTACTTCCTGCTTGTTTGATCTTGATGATATGAGTATTACAAGAGTTGATCTACCACGAGATCGTAGAGGCTAAACCCTAGGAGCTAGCCTATGATTATGAATGTTGTTGTCCTACGGACTAAACCCTCCGGTTTATATAGACACCGGAGGGGGTTAGGGTTACATAGAGTCGGTTACAGAGAAGGAGATCTAGCATCCAAATCGCCAAGCTTGCCTTCCACACAAAGGAGAGTCCCATCCGGACACGGGACGAAGCCTTCAAACTTGTATCTTCATAGTCCAACAGTCCGACGTAAGTATATAGTCCGGATGTCCGGATACCCCCTAATCCAGGACTCCCTCAGTAGCCCCCGAACTAGGCTTCAATGAAGAGGAGTCCGGCGCGCAAATTGTCTTCCGCATTGCAAGGCGGGTTCTTCTCCAAATCCAGAGCTCCTGTCATAGCAAACAGTGTCCAGCTTCCCATTAATGTAGTACTCCTCGGCTTTTGTGCTTCAATAATGGCCATCTCCATGTGTCCAGTGAATATGAGGAGCTAGGGCATTTTTACATTTGCCACCCTGACCCTGTAAGCGTGTGACAGCCTGGTTTTGCCCTTCTTTCTTTTTCTTGTTTTTTAGTTGAGTTGGTTTTGAATTTGGAGTTTTGAATCATTTCATTTGGACTTAACCACTTGGGTACCCCTTGATTATCACCCAAGTGTTCCCTCTCCTCCTCAAAACCATCATTTCACCTCTGGTTCAACCCAAAATATGGCTTGGAATATTTTTCTTAAATGAAAAATATTCATTTTGCCCTCCAAAAACCCTAGTGAGCCCTTTGTGCTCCAAAGCAACCCTATTTTTCCTTGCCCCAAAAATCCTAAGAAAAATCCCAATTATTATATGGACTCTAGGGCACCTTTCTGTGCAAAAATATTTCACCACTCTTTGGAATATTTTGGCTACAGAAAATAAATTCACTTCTGGGCAGAATTGGTAGTTTCTACAACAACTACCTTTTTACTAGCTCCATTGTAGTTGGTTTTCCCTGTGCCTATTTACCTTAGTAAGTGTAAGTAAAACCCCAAAGCTCAGCCCTTGAATCCCAGTAGTTTGACCACAGTAACTCTCCAAAGTTACTGTCTAGAAACTTAGCAGCAGTACAAATTTAATTCTACTGCACCTGGATCCTAGCCTAACTGTGGTAACACCTTGGTTTACTAAGGACTACACGCCAGACATCTTGATTAGTGCTTAGGGTGGCCTGATGTCACGGTCCATGCGGTGACCGCGTTCGTCCGAGTATGCTGGCATGCCAAACGCGCGCTCTGTGTGCCGCCAGCCGCTTTGTTGAGCGCGTGCTCGCTGCCCAGCCGGCCCAGGCATGCCACCCCTCGCCACAATCCTCGTCTCCACCCCACTTAACTCTCCTTGGCACTTGCTGACGCTGGAGCTCGCCGCAGCAAGCAGGGGCACAGTCTGGCCAACGACACAGTGCTCGGCGCACTATGCTCGGCGCGTTCCCCCTCGATCTTGTGCTCGTCCGTGCCCGTGCACAGTTCCTGCGTGACCTCCGTCATCTTCTTCCTCTCTCTCTAGCACCGTCCGTCGCCAGGCACCATGGACAAGTGTCCTCCGGCGGAGCCCGAACCCTCCTCACCGCCCGCCTATAAAAGCAGCCACCCCCAGCCTCTCCGAGCACTCGTAGGCACTCCCACACCCCCCTAAAGCCAGTAGAAGCCGCATCCCGGCCGGGCAGGCCGCGGGCTGCCATGCCGAAGCCGAGATCGCCGGCGATCCCCTTCAGATCCCCGCAGCTCCGGCCCCTCCCAAGCCAAGGCGACCCTACCGGGGCCTCCGCCACTCGTCGGTAAAGCCAACCCACCCCTCTGGAGCCCCTGGAGCCACCCCAAGCCATCGTCGTCTTTGTCTCCAGCAACCTCCGCCCTCTGCCTCTGCTGGAGAGGTCGATTCCGATGTCGTCCGGTCACCGCTAGCTATGCTGTAGGTACGGGAAGGTGCGCAAACATCTCCTCCGTCGATCCCTCCCTCTCGTTTGACTCCAAGAAGCCTCGTCGTCGGCGTGTGCTCCGGCGAATCGCCGTCTCTCCCTGTTTCCCTCTCCCCTCCCTCTGGTCTGACTAGCGGGCCCCGCTAGTCAGCCACTCATTACACGCACGAAGCGGTATGAGTGGTGGCGTCCCGGGAGTTTACGCTTTTGACGTCACCCCCCTGGCTATTTATTATTTATTTCAAATTCATTTAAATTCCAGGAACCTTCAAACAGCCACAACTTTTTATCTACAAGTCCAAATGCATTGATTCTTTTTTGCATTGTGTTCTTTGACCAAAAATCTAACAGCACCCAAAAGATGGGATTTTTCCTTGCTGTCTGGATTTTCTGGTAATTTTCAAAAGGTTTCTTGATGTTTTCTTTTTTGGTTTTGATTATTTTCAGAAGAGCCAGCTTGTCTTGAGGATCACCAGGAGATTTGTGAACCTCATCAGCACTAAGGCAAGCCATAGCAACATTTTCATAGTGCCACTTCAATATTTGTGATTTCCTACTTGAACTCATAGTTATTCATGCATTTAAATTATTTATATTATTCTGTCAAAATGCTTGTCATATTAAAATGCTTGATTTACAAAAAGTTTGAAGTAAAACTTGTTGATAAGCTAAGAAGAAATTAGTGATGAGAAAACAATAAATGACATGGTCTTTAATAATTAGTTTAATTATTATTCTTGCATGATGAAAAATGATGATATTGTTAGAAATGATTCTGGAATAACTGAGGTTTGAATCTTAACCAGATAAGTATCTTGACTTAATGATGGCTCCGTGGGAGCATGGTTGATTTAGTTATTTTTATGGTTATGTGATGCATGGGTAGTGTGCATAGCATGGCATTGTGACACCGGTTGTTTTCATTTTAAGTTGAACCTGATTAATAACTCAACTTGAATATATTGTTGACCGGGTCATGGTGCCGGTGAAACGAGTATTTTCCAGTGCAACCACATTTGCCGGTATGGGACGACCTTAATGCGTTTCACTATCGTGCCTCTGGTCGGTGCCTCCATTTAGGGAAGGTTATGGGTGTGCTGTACCCTGGCCTGGTAGGCAGGCATAACCTTGTGATCCCGTTGTTAAGTTAAGTTTTGGTACCGGGTCCTAGAGTGGATTGTGGCCACAACGGTGGTCGAGGTGTCTGGAGGTAGACACGGGGCCACCCAGGACTAGCCCGATGGGGACTGAGTTGGAATGGCCGGGAGAGTGTCATGACAATGAAATGGTTTCGTCGGAATGTCGTTGGTCCACACGAATGGGAGTGTGAGGCCATGGGTTCCATAGTGTGGGTACAGTGTACTAACCTCTGCAGAGTGTTTTAATCTATCGATAGCCGAGTCCACAGTTACGGACACTCTCGAAAGTAGGACACACCATGGGTCAACACTTAACACACTAAGTTTGTACTGAGGATGGCAGTAAGGCCATCGTGTTGAGTTTGGCCACGAGTTGGTCGGGTTGTGATCGCCGTAAGGATCACGGGCCATGAGTTGGTCGGGTGGTGATCGCCGTAAGGATCACGGGTTTGTTGTCGGGCTGTGATCGCCGTAAGAATCATGGGATTGTTGTTGTGATCTGCACATTGGTGATCTAGAAATGATCACGTACGGTAAGCAAGTCCATGCGAAGAGTATTAGTTGAGCATATTCACAACATGTTGGATATATTGTTGCATTGATGTTAAATGGTTAATTATCATGATATTGCTTGTCATTATGTTTATGTTCATTGTGAGCTTGCAAGTACATTCAATGTACTGACCTGGCGTGTCATGCCAGATTTCAGGAAAGTCTCGTTGGAAAGGAGCGTTGTCCGAGTCTAGATCGTGTCCACATCGGTGTCCCTGTGCTATGGAGTTCCACTACGACATTGTTCCGCTGTCGCGTAGTTATCATGATCGAGGCCCCCTTTATGTTAACTAAATAATGTACATATTGTTCCACCGCACCGTGTGTGCCGCTTGGCCTCGCTAACTGTTGTAATATGAACTGTGTCCCGCTAGCATGAATAAAGCAGTTGTTTTTTTGTACCAAGTTGTTGTGTGTTGCCAGAGGACAAGGTCTCTGGGCTGGCAATGCAAGGTAAACCGGTCGCTCTGAGCCAGGGTGCCACAACGCTTGGCATCAGAGCCGCGCTGACTGTAGGCCACGCTAGACTAAGCTGAGTAACTGTATGTTAGATACAAATGGTAGCTGAGTGCCAGTAATATTTGTAGCTGGTTGTTGCAATGTATGCACTGATTTTATTTTTATGCTAACTTGCTAATGGTTGTGAGTGTAGATGGCTCCGGTGTTGTATCCGTGCCAGTTGCAACTGATGTCGTACACATCACCGCATCTTCTTCGTAATGTGTGGTGTCGGCTGTACCCTCATGGTGATGATCCAGTTTATTGTGTGTACCGGGAGCGCCTAGCTAACTCAGTGTACGAGAATCACGCTGTGGTTACTCTGCGCACCAGTTGCAATTTCGGCTCTTACACTCGTATCTCTCGAAGCGGTCGCACTTCTACCGCTTCTCAGGTTGTCCAGTTTGCTGCATTCGAGGTACTTGTTGAGCTTCGCTACAACGAGGTCCGGATGCAGAACCACCCAGGTTTCCATTTCTACCCTTCTCTCCACGATAATGGTCGTGTCCGTTTCCCTATCATTGATCCGGAGTCTGATAGTGTAGCTCGTGAGCTGACTCGTGCCCGTACTGCTTTAGCCTCTGCTCGCTCAGTCACTACTCCACCATCTATAGGATTTACTCCTCTTATTCCTGCCAGTTCTAGATCCCCTGTTTCCCAGGTTACTCCTCCGAGTAGCTCGGTCACCACGACTGTAAGTCCACTTAGTGCTCCTGTTGAGTGGGTTTCACTCCTCGTCACTTCTGTAGCCCCAATGATCCACCCTCCATCTGTCCCTGAGGGAGAGCCCTCAAGGCAGCGTCGTCGTGTTGCGTTTAACCCAGAGGTCCCAGTTAACCCCGTCCGTTCAAGAGTCTGCTGGAGAGGACCCCGCAGCACCAGCAGAGCAATAGAGCTATCGAGTATTCGCAGTCGTCGGGATGGAGTACGGATGTAGTGTATGAGTCATGATGTTTCATTTCATATATAAGGGTACTTGGACCTGGCATGTTGTTATCATTCATGTATGAGTCTATGTATAATTATGTTGAACTTTATTCGTTGTATTTTCTTCACCATTTCGGTTTTATTAGGGTTTTTGTTGCTGGATTCTCCCCAATTTTTTCTTGAATGCTTCTCATATCGGTTGTGTTGACTTGGGAAAATCATATTAGGATGACGCGGGGAGGCTGCAGTAGCAACGTTCACGAGGATTCTCCTGTTCGGCGTTCCGCACGCCAGGCAGGACAATCACCCGAGTCGTACGTTCCAACACCACCTCCACCGCCAAATCCGCCCTCCACCGAACAAATTATGCGTATGTTCGAGGAAAGACGAAATAATGATCTGATGGAAATATTCAGAAGTATTCAAGCAATGGTTGGACAGAATGGAAATCAGCCCGGCCACCACTCCAAGTTGTCAGATTTTCAATGGACTAAGCCTCCCAGTTTCAGTCAGGCCATTGATCCCTTGGATGCAGATGATTGGCTAAGAACTATGGAAAAGAAGCTTGAGGTTACTTGAACCGACGAAGAGGATAAGGTTCCATTTGTAACGCATTATCTTGAAGGCGCTGCTGCTATATGGTGGGAAAATGAAAAAGCCATGGGGACTGCTGAAGAAGAAATTAACTGGTCAAGATTCAAGGAGCAATTTCGGAAATATCACATCCCTATGGGAATTATGAAGACTAAGCAACGTGAATTTCTCGTGCTCCTCCAAGGAAGTCAGTCTGTGGGAGAATATTTACAGAAATTCAATCACCTGTCACGTTACTCTCAACATGACATGGACACTGAAGAAAGGAAGATGGACAGATTTCTTGGTGGATTAAACCCGCAAATTCGTTGTGCTCTCAGTATGATCGATTTCCCAGACTTCCAAACTCTGGTAAACAAGGCTTTCATTGCTGAAAGGGGACACAAGCTTGTATTAGATAATAAGCTTGCTCATAACGATCACAAGCGTAAATTTGAGCCAAGAAAGGAAATGCAGCCAGTGCAGAAGGCTCACACCTGGCAACTGACTCAGGTGGCATACAAGCCCAATTGGCAACAAAATGTTAACAAGACCACCACTCAAATCAAGAATGACGTGCTCAACCCAGTTCTGGAGAATCGCCTGCGCAATAATTCTTGTTACGGTTGTGGACAAACCGGACATTATGCCAAACAGTGTCCCAAAAACAACCGGACTGATACAGTACTCAAACCACAAGTCCATTATCTGGAGGCAAGCCCTAGTCAGCACAACATCACTGGATACAGTCATCACATTTTTGCCGATGAAGCCCAAGAAAATCCCGAAGTCGTCATTGGTATATTCCCTGTTAATAACATACATGCAGTAATTTTATTTAACTCTGGGGCTTCCCACTATTTTATTTCTCAGAGTTTCGTTCCCCAAAACAAATTTCCTTGTTCACTTTGGGCAAGAATATGCTGGTACAAACCCGGGATCTCTTATCAGAAGCAATCTAGTCTGCGGAAATTTGGAAGTCAGTATCAATGGAGTCCGTTTTCCAACCTCTTTGATACTTATTGAGTCTGATAAATTGGACGTTATCTTGGGTATGAATTGGCTGACTCAGTACCAAGTGTGCATAAATTGTGCGACCCGTGAAGTCAAGTTGACCAGCCAAGAGGGACAAGCGACAAAATTTATTGCTCGTAGGAGCATACCCTCCAAGGAGATGGTCTTTACAACTATAACTGAAATGGAATTAATTCCGGTGGTTAGCGAATTTCCTGATGTATTTCCTGAATAACAGCCAGGCATGCCTCCTGATCGAGAGCTTGAGTTTGCAATAGATCTTCTGCCCGGAACAACACCAGTACACAAGAAATATTATCGGATGCCTTCATCAGAATTAGTGGAGCTAAAGAAACAACTTGATGAAATGCTCCAAAAAGGGTATATCCGCCCCAGTTCCTCACCATGGGGATCCCCTGCTATTTTTGTGGACAAGAAAGATGGCAGCCTCCGCATGTGTGTGGATTACCATCAGTTGAATGACGTTACAATCAAAAACAAATACCCCCTGCCAAGAATTGATGATTTGTTTGATCAGCTCAGTGGAGCCAAGGTGTTCTCAAAGATTGATTTGCGGACTGGATATTATCAACTCAAAAATAAAAAGGAGGATATTCCCAAGACCGTGTTCACCACTCGCTACGGTCTCTATGAATATACAGTCATGTCTTTTGGCCTTACGAACGCCCCCGCATTTTCATGCACATGATGAATAAAGTATTCATGGACTTCCTCGATAAGTTCATGGTCGTCTTCATCGACGATATACTTATTTACTCAAGAAGTGAAGAAGAGCATAAGGAACACCTCCGAGCAGTATTGCAACGACTTCGTGAGCATCAATTATATGCCAAATTCAATAAATGTGAGTTTTGGCTCAAGCAAGTGGGATTCCTCGGGCATGTGCTATCCGCTGAAGGTATAGCCATGGACCCAAGCAAGGTAAAAGATGGGCTCGACTGGTTGTCACCCGCCATGGTATCTCAGATCCGGAGTTTTCTTGGACTAGTCGGATACTACCGCCGCTTCATTGAAGGGTTCTCCAAAATTGCTAAACCCATGACAGAGCTGCTCAAAAAGGATAAGAACTTTGAATGGACTTCGGATTGTGAGAAAAGTTTCACTGAGTTAAAGAAACGCTTGACAACTGCACCATTATTGACACTTCCAGATATCTACCGCAGCATTGATGTGTACTGCGACGCTTCCAGGCAAGGTCTAGGATGCGTACTTATGCAAGATGGCAAGGTAGTAGCCTATGACTCACGGCAGCTATGACCCCACGAAGGAAATTACCCCACTCATGATTTGGAAATGGCCACGGTAGTTCACGCTCTAAAAATTTGGAGACACTATCTCATCGGAAAAAGGTGCCAAATTTTTACCGATCATAAAAGCCTCAAATATATATTTACTCAGCCAGATTTAAATCTCTATCAACGAAGATGGCTTGAGTTGGTCAAGGATTATGACCTTGGAATAAATTACCATCCGGGCAAGGCCAATGTGGTTGCAGATGCTCTCAGTCGAAAACCCGTCAATTTAAATGCCATATTGGAATCTTTGCCTCCCGAATTTAAAGAAGAGATTGCTCTGCTCAACCTGGTCATAGTTAAGGCTGGCCTTGCTAATATTCTGAAAATCACTCCTACTCTTGAAGAAGAGATCCGCAAAGCCTAGCCTGGTGATGCCAATCTGCAGAAACGCATGAAGCTTTCTGATTTCTCGAAGGATGAGTGCGGTACCCTCCGATTCAGGGGAAGGATCTGTGTGCCTAATCAAGCAGCCTTGAAGCAGAAAATCCTGTCAGAAGCCCATGAATCCTCATATTCTATTCACCTTGGGGGTACAAAAAATGTACGAAGACCTTCGACAAATATTCTGGTGGGATGGAATGAAGAAAGATATAGCTTACATTGTGGCCTGTTGTGACGTATGCAATAAGGTAAAGGCAGAACATCAGAAGCCAGCCGGACTTCTCCAACCTCTGCCCGTGCCACAATGGAAATGGGAAGATGTCTGTATGGACTTCATCACGGGACTACCCAAGACCCGACGGGGCAATACTGCGATTTGGGTAATAGTGGATACATTAACCAAGGTAGCCCACTTCCTCCCGATCGGAACCTCATATCGAGCAGATGAGCTTGCACGACTGTATGTATCTAGAATATTCAGTCTGCATGGAGTTCCCTGAACCATCACTACTGGCCGAGGTTCATTATTCACCTCCACTTTTTGGTCCCGTCTCCATAAAGCCTCGGAACGGAATTGAAATTCAGTACCGCTTGTCATCCTCAGACGGATGGACAGACCGAACGGGTAAATCAAATACTCGAAGATATGCTCCAAGCCTGTGTTTTGGCCCAAGGCCCAAAATGGGAAGATTGCTTGCCGTACGCCGAGTTCTCATATAACAATAGCTTCTAGACCAGTTTAAAGATGTCACCATATGAAGCTCTGTATGGTCGTAAGTGCCGCAATCCATTAAATTGGTCTCAAACCGGTGATAGCCGAATTTTCGGAATGGATCTCATGCTGGAAGCCGAGAGACAAGTCAAGGAGATCCGAGACAGATTGCAATTGGCCAAATCACGCCAGAAAAGTTATTACGATGCAAAGCACCGACAGATCAGCTTTGAACCCGGAGAACATGTTTATCTCTGATCACGCCTATGAAAGTTGTCAAGAGGTTTCAAACCCGTGGAAAGTTAGCACCTAGATTTATTGGTCCATTCCCCGTTATGACACGAGTAGGTGTTGTGGCATATCAGTTGGAGTTGCCCCCTGAATTTTTAGATGTGCATAACGTGTTCCACGTTTCACAATTGCGACGGTGCATATCACCGCCCGAGAAAAAGACCGATTTGACAAAGATATAGCTGGCAAAAGACTTAACTTATGAATAGAGACCTGTGAAAATTTTGGATCAAATGGAAAGAGTCACTCGTAGTAAAGCACGAAAATTTTACAAAGTCCAATGGAAGCATCATACTGAGTCAGAATCAACCTGGGAATCATAAGAATTTCTAAGGACATCTTATCCAGAATGGTTTTCCCAAGCAACCGAATCTCGAGGACGAGATTCATTGTAAGTGGGGGAGGTTTGTGACAGCCTGGTTTTGCCCTCCTTTCTTTTTCTTGATTTTTAGTTGAGTTGGTTTTGAATTTGGAGTTTTGAATCATTTCATTTGGACTTAACCACTTGGGTACCCCTTGATTATCACCCAAGTGTTCCCTCTCCTCCTCAAAACCATCATTTCACCTCTGGTTCAACCCAAAAATATGGCTTGGAATATTTTTCTTAAATGAAAAATATTCATTTTGCCCTCCAAAAACCCTAGTGAGCCCTTTGTGCTCCAAAGCAACCCTATTTTTCCTTGCCCCAAAAATCCTGAGAAAAATCCCAATTATTCTATGGACCCTAGGGCACCTTTCGGAGCAAAAATATTTCACCACTCTTTGGAATATTTTGGCTATAGAAAATAAATTCACTTCTAGGCAGAATTGGTAGTTTCTACAGCAACTACCTTTTTACTAGCTCCATTGTAGATGGTTTTCCCTATGCCTATTTACCTTAGTAAGTGTAAGTAAAACCCCAAAGCTCAGCCCTTCACTCCCAGTAGTTTGACCATAGTAACTCTCCAAAGTTACTGTCCAGAAACTTACCAGCAGTACAAATTTAATTCTACTGCACCTGGATCCTAGCCTAACTGTGGTAACACCTCAGTTTACTAAGGACTACATGCCAGACATCTTGATTAGTGCTTAGGGCGGCCTAATGTCACGGTCCACAGGGTGACCGCGTTCGTCCGAGCATGCTGGCATGCCAAACGCGCGCTCTGCGTGCTGCCAGCCATTGTATTGCGCGTGTGCTCGCTGCCCAGCCGGCCCAGGCATGCCACCCCTCGCCACAATCCTCATCTCCACCCCCTTGACTCTCCCTGGCACTCGCCGACACCGGAGGTCACCGCAGCGAGCACCGGCACGGTCCGGCCAACGACACAGTGCTTGGCGCACTGTGCTCGTCGTGTTCCCCCTTGATCATGTGCTCATTTGCGCCCGCGCACAGTTCCTGCGTGACCTCCGTCGTCTTCTCCCTCTCTCTCTGGTGCCGTTCATCGTCGGGCGCCGTGGACAGGTGTCCTCCGGCGGAGCCCGAACCCTGCTTGCTGCCCTCCTATAAAAGCAGCCACCCACAGCCTCTCCGAACACTCGTAGCCACTCCCACACCCCCCTAAAGCTAGTAGAAGCCACAGCCCGGCCGGGAAGGCCGCGGCCTACCGTGCCGAAGCCGAGCTCGCTGGCGGTCCCCTTCGGATCGTCCCCGCAGCTCCAGCCCCTCCCAAGCCAAGGCGACCCTGCTGGGGCCTCCGCCACTCGTCGATGAGCCAACCCACCCCGCTGGAGCCCCTGAAACCGCCCCAAGCCGCCGTCATCTTCATCTCCGACAACCTCCGCCCTCTGCCTCCGCTGGAGAGGTCGATTCCGACGTTGTCCAGTCACCGCTAGCTATGCTACGGGTACGGGCAGGTGCGCAAACATCTCCTCCGTCGATCCCTCCCTCTCGTTTGACTCCAAGAAGCCTCGTCGCCGGCGTGTGCTCCAGCAAATCGCCGTCTCTCCCTGTTTCCCTCTCCCCTCCCTCTAGCCTGACTAGCGGGGCCCGCTAGTCAGCCACTCATTATGCACGTGAAGTGGTATGAGTGGTGGCGCCCCGGGAGTTTACGCCTTCAATGTCACCCCCCGGTTGTTTATTATTTATTTCAAATTCATTTAAATTCCAGGAACCTTCAAACAGCCACAACTTTTTATCTACAAGTCCAAATGCATTGATTCTTTTTTGCATTGTGTTCTTTGACCAAAAATCTAACAGCACCCAAAAGATGGGATTTTTCCTTGCTGTCTGGATTTTCTGGTAATTTTCAGAAGGTTTCTTGATGTTTTCTTTTTGTGGTTTTGATTATTATCAAAAGAGCCAGCTTGTCTTGAGGATCACCAGGAGCTTTGTGAACCTCATCAGCACTAAGGCAAGCCACAACAACAATTTCATAGTGCCACTTCAATATTTGTGATTTTCCTACTTGAACTCATAGTTATTCATGCATTTAAATTATTTATATGATAATTATATTCTGTCAAAATGCTTGATTTACAGAAAGTTTGAAGTAAAACTTGTTGATAAGCTAAGAAGAAATTAGTGATGAGAAAAGAATAAATGACATGGTCTTTAATAATTAGTTTAATTATTGTTCATGCATGATGAAAAATGATGATATTGTTATAAATGATTCTAGAATAAGTGAGGTTTGAATCTTAACCAGATAAGTATCTTGAGTTGATGATGGCTCCATGGGAGCGTGGTTGATTTAGTTATTGTTATGGTTATGTGATGCATGGGTAGTGTTCATAGCATGGCATTGTGACACAAGTTGTTTTCATTTTAAGTTGAACCTGATTAATAACTCAACTTGAATATATTGTTGACCGGGTCATGGTGCCGCTGAAATGAGTTTTTTCCAGTGCAACCACATTTGCCGGTATGGGACGGCCTTAATGCGTTTCACTGTCATGCCTCTGGTTAGTGCCTCCATTTAGGGTAGGTTATGGGCGTGCTATACCCTGGCCCGGTAGGCAGGCATAACCTTGTGAGCCCGTTGTTAAGTTAAGTTTTGGTACCGGGTCCTAAAGTGGATCGTGGCCACAATGATGGTCGAGGTGTCTGGAGGTAGACACAGGGCCACCCAGGACTAGCCCGATGGGGACTGAGTCGGAATGGCCGGGAGAGTGTCATGACAATGAAATGGTTTTGTCGGAATGCCGTTGCTCCACCCGAATGGGAGTGCGAGGCCATGGGTTCCGTAGTGTGGGTACAGTGTACTAACCTCTGCAGAGTGTTTTAATCTATCGATAGCCGAGCCCATGGTTACGAACACGCTCGAAAGTAGGACACACCATGGGTCAACACTTAATAAATTTGCACACTAAGTTTGTACTGAGGATGGCAGTAAGGCCATCGTGTTGAGTTTGGCCACGAGTTGGTCGGGTTGTGATCGCCGTAAGGATCACGGGCCACGAGTTGGTCGGGTGGTGATCGCCGTAAGGATCACGGGTTTGTTGTCGGGCTGTGATCGCCGTAAGAATCACGGGATTGTTGTTGTGATCTGCACATTGGTGATCTGGAAATGATCACGTTCGGTAAGCAAGTCCATGGGACGAATATTAGTTGAGCATATTCACAGCATGTTGGATATATTGTTGCATTGATGTTAAATGGTTAATTATCATGATATTGCTTGTCATTATGTTTATGTTCGTTGTGAGCTAGCAAGTACATTCAATGTACTGACCTGGCGTGTCATGCCAGATTTCAGGAAAGTCTCGTTGGAAAGGAGCGCTGTCCGAGTCTAGATCGTGTCCACATCGGCGTCCCTGTGCTATGGAGTTCCGCTACGACGTTGTTCCGCTGCTGCATAGTTATCATGATTGAGGGCCCCTTTATGTTCACTAAATAATGTACATATTGTTCAGCCGCACCATGTGTGCCGCTTGGCCTCGCTAACTATTGTAATACGAACTGTGTCCCGCTAGCATGAATGAAGCGGTTGTTTTTTGTACCAAGTTGTTGTGTGTTGCCAGAAGACAAGGTCTTTGGGCTGGCAATGCAAGGTAAACCGGTCGCTCTGATCCGGGGTTCCACAAAGCAAACCGTCTATTTGAAGAGAAAGGGATCCTCCGATCCAAATATCACCATCTTCCCCCCAGGCAAGCATTCAACAAAGCGCATCCGAAAAATCCATTCCAGCATGGCCGGTCGCCGTAGCTCTTCTTCTCACTCCCGTACTTCTGCGTCGGTTGATTGGAAAAAGTGTTCTATCCCTCATAGCCATTTAGTAGAGTTGCAGACCCAAGGGTTCCTTCCACCTGCATACATGGTCCCCGTCCGAGCCGGACTAGCCACCTACCACGGTGGGGAGCAAGCGGAGAACTTTCCAAACCCATCCAGAGGGGAGCGGATCTGCCTTGTCCCATATCTGCTGAGAGGACTTGGGTTTCCAATCCACCCATTCCTCCGCGGGCTCCTGGAGTTCTACGGCCTCCAACTGCATAACTTCACTCCTGTCGGACTTAGGGTTCCGGCAGACCCTTGAGGTTCGAACACTGGGGTGCGCGCGGATGTTTCTCCTTCTACCTACCTGTTCCTTGCCGAATCGCTAGGATCTAAACAATGAGAAGAACAACACAAGAGACATAGGATTTATACTGGTTCAGGCCACCACTGTGGTGTAATACCCTACTCCAGTGTGTGGTGTGGTGGGTTGCCTCTTGGGCTGATGATGAACAATACAAGGAGGAACAGCCTCGCGAGGGTCTGTTCTTGTGGTCTCTCTCTCTCTTTGCCGGCCGGATGGATCGATCCCTCTACCCTGTGGGTGGCTAGTCCTATTTATAGGCGAAGGCCCTAGGAATCTTCCCAAATATTGAGCGGGAAGGGCACCAACAATTGGCCAATTTGAAGGGGAACATCTAGTACACTTATCCTGACTAAAGTTGGTCCTCGCCTGTCAAAGGCTCTGTTGGTGACGCCTACTTGGGCTCCATGGTGACCTCCATCCTGCCGTTGGACTGGTCTTGGTCTTGTTGCACCGAAATGGATGCCTTTGCTTGATGCTCTCGCCTGCGCTCGCTCCCCTTGCACCAAAGAGGAAAGAAGGACACTGCGCGGGCTGGCGCCCGGCAGGCGCCCTTGGTCGTCATGGCTTGCGTCATGGGCACCTCACGAGGTACCCCGCCTTGAACTCTCCGCCTCCTCGTGAGCCAGCCTGACGAGGCCGTGCCCGAGGAAGCTCCTTGTCGTCCGCCCTGCGAGGCTTGGCCCCTCGCGAGGGTCTTGAGCTTGTGCTGATGAAGATGGGCCATGCTGGGCCCCCTTTGAGCCACGCCGCAGGCTGCAGGCAGGCAAGTCTGGGGACCCCTGTTCCCAGAACACCGACAGTAGCCCCCAGGCCCAAGGTGTGCCCGGACTTGGCCGAGCAGAGAGGCGAAAGGGCAAGTGCGAAGCGTCATGGGCCCTAACAGCCTGCGGCCTTGGGCGCCGCATGGCGGTTGATTGGACGTGGGCGTCTCCGCAACCGCACTAGTTGATAAGGAGCGGCATCTGCCCTCTACCTCCTTTGCTCTCTCCAGATGCTGCTCAGATCCCCTTTCTTGCGCCTCTCCTTCTTTCCTTCGAAATCTCCAGATCTATCCACCCGCGCGCCCTAGCCAGTCATGGCGCCTCGCCAGGCCCTGGCCGGAGCTTGGTACTCGTCCGCCCTGGACTCGCCAAATGTGTCAGAGGCGAGCCTTGCCCGGGTGCGCCAGTTGGCAGCAGCGCAGGGCGTCGACGGGGCGAAGGTGTTCAAGGTCGGCTCTGCCCTCCCTGAGGGCCAAGAAAGCACCTTCTATCCGCTCTTCTTGACCGCCATTGTCTCCGGTCTGGCGCCTCCCTTCTCTGAGTTCTTCTTTTCCGTCCTCTGCCATTACAACCTTCAAGCTCTGCATCTCCACCCCAATTATGTCCTCCTTATGGCAATCTTCGCCTACTATTGCGAGGATCACGTGGGGGTGAAGCCCTCAGTGGCCCTGCTGCGCCACTACTTCTACCTCCGGCCCTCTCGCGGCTCCGTCTCCGCGTGTGCGAGCTTCGTCGCGTACGGCAGCTCCATCGCCATTTTGAATCCCGGGAAAAGGATTCAGGGCTTCAGGAGCAAGTGGGTCCTGGTTGATGCTGGGCGCGTCCACCCCCGGCTAGGCTGGCGCCCACGGCAAATAAGCCGAAGGGGGCTCCTGAGACTCCATCCGCGGCAGCGCCTCTGCTCGCGAAAGAAGATGAACGTGACGTGCGGGCCTCTCCTGCCCAGGCATCCCTGCGAGGCCCTGCCGAGCCGGCTGGGGTGAGCTCGGCTCCTATGGCCCTGGCGACCCCTAAGGCGCCCCCGCTTGACGCCATCGCCACAGCCGCTGGGGCGTAGCAGGCTCCACCTTAGGACATCGTGGTCACGCTACCGCCTTCTCCTCCTACTCCGCCGACTGCTGCTTCCCTTCTCCTCCTACTATCCTGGACCGTGCTGCTGCTGAACTGGACCGTCTACGGCTCTTCTGAGTGCCGACCCTCGTTTGGTGGCCGGGTGCTTGGAGCTAGCCTCTGGCTGGATTCGCTTCGATGATTCGATTCGGGCGGTGCTGGTCCAGGCCTCGACGGCCTGCGACGAGGAGAAGCAGGCCGTCCTTGGGGCGAAGGTTGCCCGCGACGCCGCCTTGGGGGAGGCGGCTAATGCCCGAGGTCATTGCGAGGTGCTGGAGGGCGAGATGAAGGGCCTGCAGGGCCGGCTCGCCGAGGAGACTCACCTTCGCCTAGAGCAGGAGGACGGCATGAAGGCTCACGAGGCGGCCGTCAAGGACTGGGATGCCAAGCTCAAGAAGCGCCGTGACCGCCTAGGCGCGCTGGACCAAGAGCTGGAGGCGAGGAAGGTTGAGTTGGACGGCAAGGCATGGGTTCTTGCCGAGGATCATTTGGCCTTTGCGGAGATGGAGGAGAAGGCCCGAGCTTCACTGAAGACGCTTTATGAGGGCGGCCTGGAGAGCCCGCTGGCCGGCGAGGAGGACGGCCCCACCAAGCTGCTTCCTTTCCTGGTTCATGCCCTTGACGATGTCGCCCTTGGCCTCGGCCCTACGGCTGAGGCCGAGGCACGTGTCTTGTCTTCTGCGGTGCTGACACGGGTGTTCACCCACATCTATCTTCGGGACCCCAACGTCGACCTCGACAGCCTGCTGGAGCCGGCGAGCGGTGAGCATGCCGCTGCCACTGCTGAGGCTATGAAGGGTCGTGCGGAGGCTCTGCTGGGGAAGTTCTGGGCCTTCAGCAACAGGCCGAAGCGGAGCGCTGCTAGCCCGACAGCTCCACAAGGCGAACCCACTCCGCGCAACTCCACGGCCGGCAAGTGACTCCGTTGTGGCTCCTGCCCTGCTTTTAGTTTCTGCACATGTATCAGGCCTTGGGGAGGCGTTAAAAACTTGCATTTGGTGCTGTGATAACAGTATGGACTGTAATATTTGCTTTTGAATTCCTTGAAATTTGCGCTATTTCCTTCCTACTTGCTTGTGTCCTACGCCGGCAGAGCCCGGCCCCGCGCATACCTCAGCTACCGTTAGCCCCGACTGGAAACCAGGACGGGACCAAGGAGTGAGGGGCTACGTGACAAGTTAAGCTCCTGAGTGGCGATGCTCAGGAGTCCCCCTTGGCACTCGAACAATAAGTAGGGAGGTGAGATGTGGGGGTGGATCTACCGTTCTACGTCTGCAGAGCCCGGCCCCGCGCATACCTCAACCGCCGTTAACCCCGACTGGAAACCAGGACGGGACCAAGGAGTGAGGGGCTACGTGACCAGTTAGGCTCCTGAGTCGCGATGCTCAGGAGTCCCCCTTGACGCTCAAATGGCCTTCATACCTTGGCTCCGCTCGGGGAGGGACGCGCGACGAACCAGGCCCGGGGGGGCCTGGCTGGGTGGCGTGCGCCTGGGCGTGACCCAGGCGTAGCCCCCATGCCCAGCCCCCTCGCGCGGCACTCCTGAGGGGAGGCGTTGCGATGAGGCTAGACACTGAGCTCTGGGCTCCCTGAGGTTGATGCGGCCCGGGGGGCCACCCTCAATTTTTTATCACCAGCGTGGAGCATAGCGCTTCCATATGCGTACGGGCATAGCCGCTCCTCGGCAATGTCGTCAGCTAGCACGGAGCATGGTGCTTCTACTGGTGCGTGGGAGGGGGCTCCCCTCCGGGAGGAGCCCCCGGGGCGTGTACAGCCCCGCCCTGACACGTGGCCGGCACAGTAGGGCTTGATGAGGTGTATCTGGGCACCCGTGAGCTAGCACGGGACTCATGGGGCCCTACCTCAAGGAGGGTTGCGCCTGGCTCTGGGCCTTATCTTGGAGTAGGTTCCTACAAATTTGGCTAGATGCCGATGCTCTACGTCCTCGGGTCCCGGCTCTCGGGCTAGATGCCGATGCGATGCCGTGGGCAGACCAGAGGGTGAGGGCCGGAGAGCCGGTAGGAGCCCTGAGTCGCGATGCTCAGGCACCCCCCCTTTAACGCGCAAGCTAGGTTAGATGACAAAACTCTACGTCCTTGGGTCCCGGCTCTCGGGCTGGTCTCAGCCGTCGCTGGTGTGCCGGGATGCGATGTCGTGGGCAGACCAGAGGGTGAGGGCCGGAGAGCCAGTAGGAGCCCTGAGTCGCGATGCTCAGGCACCCCCCTTTAACGCGCAAGCTAGGTTAGATGTCAAAACTCTACGTCCTCGGGTCCCGGCTCTCGGGCCGGTCTCAGTCGTCGCTGGTGTGCCGGGGCGTGATGCCGTGGGCAGACCAGAGGGTGAGGGCCGGAGAGCCGGTAGGAGCCCTAAGTCGCGATGCTCAGGCACCCCCCCCCCTTTAACGCGTAAGCTGGGTTAGATGTCGAAACTCTACGTCCTCGGGTCCCGGCTCTTGGGCTGGTCTCAGCCGTTGCTGGTGTGCCGGGGCGCGATGCCGTGGGCAGACCAGAGGGTGAGGGCCGGAGAGCCGGTAGGAGCCCTGAGTCACGATGCTCAGGCACCCCCCTTTAACGCGCAAGCTTGCGACATCCAGGAATAAAAAAGGTACCATGAACCGGCACCAAATAACAAGCATGACGGGTCGAAATCACGGCCCTAAGATAAATGCAAGAGGGGTACATGCCACTGGGTCTGACCCGAGCGGCTTAGGGATAATGCAGCCCGAGGGGCACCCCCAACAGAGTGAGCTAAGAACATGAAATAAAGGAGATACATGCCACAAGGACGGACCCACGCGGCCTGGGAATAATGCAGCCCTGGGGGCGCTCCCAGCTGGAAATGAAACTAGAAAGATGTCACCTGATGATGCTGAAGACGAAGGGGTGTTGATGCAGCAGACTCGATGGGCTGCAGAGGCAGATCCTCATGAGGCCCCAGGCCCTGGGGCCTCGGGAGGCTCCGGAGGCGCTGGTGGCTCCTCGCGGACCGTCTCCATCTCCACCAGGGCTGCGGAATGCCTGGCCTCTTGAGCCTCCAGGATGGCCCTCATGTTGCGCTGGTACGTAGTAGCCGCGTTCGGCGAGCCGTAAGGCATGCGAACGTAGCTGTGGGGAGGGACCTTGCGGCGTCCCACTCACGAAGGCCAGAGGCGCTCCTGAGATGCGGCTTGGTTGAGCCCTGGTATGTCGATGCAGACGCGCAGCCCACCATCCTCGCCTGGATGGGGGGCCACAGCGGGTAAGCGGCGGCTGCCTCTCATGACCCTTGACTCCTGTAGCTCCTGAATGGCCTTGCTGACGAACTCCCGAGGGTTTGTCCCTCCTTGCCTTGCTCCTTCTTGATGGAAACGTTCTTCGAAGCACGCCTCCACGTGGTGCCCAAGGGCCTCCCTCGTGACCTTGGTGAGGTCGACGGCCCTCCAGGGGAGAGCCCCCGAGCCCTTCCTGAGGAGGGCGCCGGGCGCGCTTCCCTATGCGATGGCAGGAGGTTCCCCCTGAGCAGGCGCGGGCCCAGAGGGACCTGCCTCCTGAGGGGCCGGGCCGGTCGATGTCTTCTTCTTCTTGGGGGCGGCCTCGGGAAGCCTCCTGCTTCCGCGACCCGGGTCTTCCAGTGATGTGGCCTGAAAGGCTCTCTCCAGGGGGCAAACCGCGTCTCTCTCTTCGCAGGGCACCGTGATGACTCCGCCACTTCCTGGCATCTTGAGGATGTTGTAGCCATGGTGGGTTACGGCCATGAACTTGGCCAGCGCTGGGTACCCGAGGATGGCGTTGTACGGCAAGAGAATGTGGGTGACGTCGAAGTCGATGAGCTCGGTGCGATAGTTGTCACGTGAACCGAAGGTGACAGGGAGGCGGACCTGCCCAATCGGGACCGTGGAGCCGTCGGTGACTCCGGAGAAAGGCTTGGTGGGCTGAAGCTGACTGTAGGGTACTTGGAGATTGTTGAATGTTTCCACGGACAGGACGTTGAGTCCTGCCCCGCCATCGATGAGGGTCTTGGTGACTAGCACGTTGCTGATGATTGGGGAACAAAGCATCGGGAGGACTCCGGCTGTGGACGCACACTTGAGCTGATCCGCTGAGCTGAATGTGATGGCGCACGCCGACCACCTGAGAGGGCGCGTGGCCTCGAGCTTGGGGAGGACTGCATTCACTCCGCGGGTGAACTGCTTGAAGATGCGCTGCGAGGCTGGGGCTTGAGCTCCACCTAGGATGCAGGTGATCGCGCGTGGTTCCTGGATGCCCCCAGCCCCTTCGTCCTGATGACGGTCCTCATTTCTCCTTGGCTGCGGCGATAGCGGAGGGAGGCCTGCGTTACCTTGTGGGTGATCCTCACGAGGCTGATCCCTTCAGCCTCCCTCGCGAGGCGGGTCCTGCCAGTGATCCTCGCGAGGTTGGTCGCGACACCCTTGACGTGGGCCGCGGTCTGCCCAGCGTCCTGTGTTCCTTCCTCCTCCTCGTCCGTAGCCCCGGTCGTTACGGTCGGGACGCCAACCAGTCCGTCCTTCACGCACGGCCCTAAGCTCTTGGCATTCATTGGTGTTGTGGGTGTGGAGGTCGTGGTACACGCAGTACCGACTGCCCTTGGAGGATTCGGGCTGATCTCTACCCCACTTGGTGTCTGGTTCTGCCGCGAGCAAGGCAGCCCCCTTGCGCTTCACGTCCTTGGCCTTGGGCTTCTTCTCTTCAGGGTCTGCGGCAGGCAATTCGAGGAGGGAGAGACGTCCTTCCTCAGCCCTGGCGCACTTGGTCGCCAGGTTGAACAGCTACAAGGAAGTGCACAGATCTTCATGCATTGCAAGCTCCTCCTTCATTTTGACATCACGCACGCCGTCAGAGAAGGCTGAGATGATGGTCTCCTCGGTCACCTTGGGAATCTTGAGGCGCGCGTTGTTGAAGCGCTGGATGTACTTCTGCAGGGTTTCCCCCGGTTGTTGCTTGATGCGGCGCATGTCGCTCATGGCGGGTGGCCGGTCGCGAGTACCCTGGAAGTTGGCGATGAAGCGGGTGCGCATCTCGTCCCAGGAGGAGATCGTGCATGGGGCCAGGTTCAGAAGCCAGGTTCGGGCCCCGTCCTTGAGAGCCATGGGAAACCAGTTCGCCATGACCTTCTCGTCTCCGTTGGCAGCCTCGATGCCCAGCTCGTAGAGCTGAAGGAACTCTGCAGGGTCTGCCGTGCGGTCGTAGCGAGGAGGCAGGTCTGGCTTGAACTTGCCGGGCCACGCAATGGTGCATAGCTCGGTGGTGAAGGCGCGGCAGCCCGCTATGGCCACAGGAGGCCTTGGAGGACGAAGGGCTCGGTCTTGCGGGTCCCCGTGCACCGCAGCTGGGTGCAGCGCAGGGTCTTGACGTGCTGGAGCAGGAGCGTGGTCGGGACGAGCCGGAGCAGGGAGCGCTCGGGCAGCTTCACGAGGGCACGGGACCTCTTGGCAGCTCTGCTCCTGCCGTGCTGGTTCCTGACGGGGCAGGTTCCGCCCAGGGGCCACGCGCCTTGGAGCCAGGGCGCCTTCTTGAGGGGGAGGCAGCTGAGGCGCCCCAGGAGCTTCATTGCCCGCGCATGGCGGGGCGCGGTGCAGCGAGAAAGATGGCGCGGGGGAGCCCCCAGCGGCGCGGACGAGTTCGGCGACTCGGTCGAGCCACTCTTCGTAGACGTCATGGACTGGGCGGTAGCGCAGGAGCTCGTTTGCCGCAATGAGCACAGCTCGAGCCTCCATGGCCGCGCGGGGCGCGCGGGATGAAGAACCAGTGGGGGTGAGCGAGGGCGTAGCGGTGCGGCCGTCTCACCTCATGGACGGGTGCTGGGACGATGCTTGCTGCTCGTTCCCCGCCGGGCCAGTGGCGGCGTTGACGGCAGGCAACGGGGAACGATGAGGGCGCCCGCCGACGGGAGCCGTCTGGGCGACGCGGGAAGCGAGGGAGGCTCGGCGCTCGGCGCGAACCCGGCATGCGTCAGACATGGTCGTGACGGTCGGAGAAGAACAGGGCGACAGAAGACGAATTCCGGAGCACCCCTACCTGGTGCGCCAATTGTCGGATTTAGGGTTCCGACAGACCCTTGAGGTTCGAACACTGGGGTGCGCGCGGAGGTTTCGCCTTCTACCTACCTGTTCCTCGCCGAATCACTAGGATCTAAACTACGAGAAGAACAACACAACAGACACAGGATTTATACTGGTTCAGGCCACCATTGTGGTGTAATACCCTACCCAAGTGTGTGGTGTGGTGGATTGCCTCTTGGGCTGATGATGAACAATACAAGGAGGAACAGCCTCGCGAGGGTCTGTTCTTGTGGTCTCTCTCTCTTTGCCGGCCGGATGGATCGATCCCTCTACCCTGTGGATGGCTAGTCCTATTTATAGGCGAAGGCCCTGGGCCTCTTCCCAAATATTGAGCGGGAAGGGCGCCAACAATTGGCCAATTTGAATGGGAACATCTATTACACTTATCCTAACTAAAGTTGGTCCTCGCCTGTCAAAGGCTCTGTTGGTGACGCCGACTTGGGCTCCACGGTGACCTCCATCCTGCCGTTGGACTAGTCTTGGTCTTGTTGCACCGAAATGGATGCCTTTGCTTGATGCTCTCGCCTGCGCTCGCTCCCCTTGCACCAAAGAGGAAAGAAGGACACTGCGCGGGCTGGCGCCCGGCAGGCGCCCTTGGTCGTCATGGCTTGCGTCATGGGCACCTCGCGAGGTACCCCGCCTTGAACTCTCCGCCTCCTCGTGAGCCAGCCTAACAAGGCCGTGCCTGAGGAAGCTCCTTGTCGTCCGCCCCATGAGGCTTGGCCCCTCGCGAGGGTCTTGAGCTAGTGCTGATGAAGATGGGCCGTGCTGGGCCCCCTTTGAGCCACGCCGCAGGCCGCAGGCAGGCAAGTCTGGGGACCCCCGTTCCCAGAATGCCGACAACTCCTGCCTCCATACTGCACATCGCGGGGTACGTTGACTTCTGCGAGCTATTCCTAGCTGCGAAGCTCATTTCGGGTTATGGAAGAGATTATTCTTCCTCGTCCCTCGCAATGAGGAGGAATCTATATATCAAGTGGGCGGAGCCGAAATATGGCGCATCGTCCAAGCCGGATACCTGTCCGGCACTCCAAAGAAGGCATCCGAAGACTGGCCTTCGGAGTGGTTTTATGTAGATGATGTTCCCCTTCCGGACCCAGTCCGGCCGGGCCTTCCTGAGTTCAACAACGCCCCGCTAAAGAAATGCCAAAGTTGGCGCCCTCGGAGCCCCCAGGAGGAAGACGATAGAGAAGTCCTCTATCTGATGGGCAGGATGAGAATACTGGCCCAATCGGGACTGACAATAATAGAAGTCATGTCAATATGCATAATGCGGGGGTGCAGCCACTGCAATATCGGGGGAAACCCATGTGGCACTTCAACAGAGAAGACGACGCCACCCGCTGTGGTCGTAAAGGTCCAGACTCCGCCACCGCTCTGGCAAGAATATTGTCCGACTTATACAAAGGAGAAGAAGAGGAGTTCCTCCGCATTAAGGCGCGGGATGGTTTTTTCATGTACAACCCCCAAGCTGGGTAAGTTGTCATTCTTTACTCGACTCTATTCATTCTTATGTCCTTTGTCACCAATCATTCACCTTACTATTTAAAAGCAGGAACTAAAAAGGGCCGTGAAAGAGTTCAATAGCCCACCTCTGCAGCCAGAGGATCCTGGCCAGGCTTTCGACCCTGGACTTGAAGAAGATCCAGATATATTTGTGGAGCTTGCCGACGGGACATTCTATCAAGCAAGTTGTGACGGCGCCATCCTCCCCGATTATCTCGGGCTGCTCCCAGCGTCAAATGTATGTAAAGTCGGAGCCCTAACTTCCGAATTATGTCGTACCTTATGCACATATGTTGTATTTTTATAGAAACGTCCATCGGGACACCGTGCCGAGCCCGCGGGGGCTCATCAGCAAAGGGCACCCGGGCCGGGCAGGCTTAAGAGGAAGGCGGTTAGGATTGATACGATGGCGTAGAGGTACAAATTTTTAAACTTGCTCCGTGATTATTTTTGCCGAATTGTGATAGTTTTCATTATGTCCTGGCAGAAAGAGTAGCCGCCGGACTATATCCAGAGACCCTGCCGGCCACGCCTCAAACAGCCGGATTCCTAAACCGGACTCACGGGTGGAGGCTGACACGGGGGCAACGTTGAATTGGCCCCCTACATAGGATGCGGACAGGCTTTCCGCTACAAACTCCGAAGTGGAGAGTACTACGTCTCGAGCTTGCATTGGTTTTCCTTGAAGAGGAAAGGGTGATGCAGCACAGTAGCGTAAGTATTTCCCTCAGTTTTTGAGAACCAAGGTACCAATCCAGTAGGAGGCTCCTCACAAGTCCCACGAACCTACACAAACAAACAAAGAACTCGCAACCAACGTGATAAAGGGGTTGTCAATCCCTTCACGACCACTTGCGAAAGTGAGATCTGATAGAAATAGTATGATAAGATAAATATATTTTTGGTATTTTATAATATAGATGCAGAAAATAAAGATGCAAATAAAAGTAGATTGAAAGCTTATATGATAAAAGGATAGACCCGAGGGCCATAGGTTTCACTAGTGGCTTCTCTCAAGATAGCATAAGTATTACGGTGGGTGAACAAATTACTGTCGAGCAATTGATAGAAAAGCGAATAATTATGAGATTATCTAGGCATGATCATATATATAGGCATCACGTCCGCAACAAGTAGACCGACTCCTGACTGCATCTACTACTATTACTCCACACATCGACCGCTATCCAGCATGCATCTAGAGTATTAAGTTCATAAGAACAGAGTAACGCTTTAAGCAAGATGACATGATGTAGAGGGATAAACTCAAGCAATATGATATAAACCCCATCTTTTTATCCTTGATGGAAACAATACAATACGTGCCTTGCAACCCTTTCCGTCACTGGGTAAGGACATCGCGAGATTGAACCCAAAGCTAAGCACTTCTCCCATGGCAAGAAATATCAATCTAGTAGGCCAAACCAAACCGATAATTCGAAGAGACTTGCAAAGATAACTCAATCATACATAAAAGAATTAAGAGAAGATTCAAATATTATTCATAGATAAACTTGATCATAAACCCACAATTCATCGGATCTCGACAAACACACCGCAAAAGGAGTTTACATCAAATAGATCTCCACAAGAGAGGGGGAGAACATTGTATTGAGATCCAAAAAGCGAGAAGAAGCCATCTAGCTAATAACTATGGACCTGAAGGTCTGTGGTAAACTACTCACAACTCATCGGAGGGGCTATGGTGTTGATGTAGAAGCCCTCCGTGGTGGATTCCCCCTCCGGCAGAACGCCGACGACGGCTCCAAGATGGGATCTCGTGGATACAGAAGGTTACGGTGGCGGAAATATTTCTTCGTTGGCTCCCTGGATGTTTTTGGGGTATGTAGGCTTATATAGGAGGAAGAAGTACGTCGGTGGATGCCCGAGGGGCCCACGAGACGGGGGGGGGGGGGGTACACCCAGGAGGGGTGGGGGTGCCCTCCTATCTCATGGCCGCCTCGGTTGCTTCTTGGCTTGCACTCCAAGTTCTCCGGATCACGTTCGTTCCAAAAATCACGCTCCCAAAGGTTTCGTTCCATTTGGACTCCGTTTGATATTCCCTTTCTTTGAAATACTAAAATAGGCAAAAAACATCAATAAGGGCTGGGCCTCCGGTTAGTAGGTTAGTCCCAAAAATGATATAAATGTGTAAAATAAAGCCCATGGACATCCAAAACAGGTAATATAATTGCATGGAACAATCAAAAATTATAGATACGTTGGAGACATATCAAGCATCCCCAGGCTTAATTCCTACTCGTCCTCGAGTAGGTAAATGATAAAAACAGAATTTTTGAGTGGAATGCTACCTAGCATAATTCTCAATGTAATTTTCTTTATTGGGGCATGAACGTTCAGATCCAAATGATTCAAGATAAAAGCTTACAAAACATAAAAATAATAATGCTTCAAAGCATACTAACAAATAATCATGTCCTATCAAAATAGCATAGCCAAAGGAAGCTTATGCCTACAAAATCATATAGTTAGGCCATGCTTAATTTTCATTACACAAAATACTCCCATCATGCACAACCCTGATGACGAGCCGAGCAATTGTTTCATACTTTTTAACGTGCTTCAGCTTTTTTCAACTCCTACGCAATACATGAGCGCAATCCATGGACATAGCACTATGATGGTATATCGTGGTGGTTGTGAGGACAAAAAGAGGGAGAAGATAGTCTCACATCAACTAGGCGTATCAATGGGCTATGGAGATGCCCATCAATAGATATCAATGTGAGTGAGTAGAGATTGCCATGCAACGGATGCACTAGAGCTGTAAATATATGAAAGCTCAACAAAAAGCACTAAGTGGGTGTGCATCCAACTCGCTTGCTCACGAAGACCTAGGGCATTTTGAGGAAGCCCATCATTGGAATATACAAGCCAAGTTCTATAATGAAAATTTCCCACTAGCATATGAAAGTGACAACATAGGAGACTCTCTATCATGAAGATCATGGTGCTATTTTTGAAGCACAAGTGTGGAAAAAGAGATAGTAGCAATTATCCCTTCTCTCTTTTTCTCTCATTTTATTTTTTTTCTTTTCTTTCTTTTTTCTTCTCTTTTTTCCTTTTTTTTCTTTTACTTTTTTTTTTCTTTTGGTGGGCTTCTTTGGCCTCTTTTATTTTTATAAAGTCTGAATTCTCATCCCGACTTGTGGGGGAATCATAGTCTTCATCATCCTTTCCTCACTGGGACAATGCTCTAATAATGAAGATCACCACACTTTTATGGATTTACAACTCAAGAATTACAACTCAAAGCTAGAACAAAATATGACTCTATATGAATGCCTCCGGCGGTGTACCGGGATATGCAATGAATCAAGAGCGACATGTATGAAAATTATGAAGGTGGCTTTGCCACAAATACGATGTCAACTACATGATCATGCAAAGAGCAATATGATAACGATGAAACGTGTCATAATAAAAGTAACGATGGAAAGTTGCATGTCAATATATCTCGGAATGGCTATGGAAATGCCATAATAGGTAGGTATGGTGGCTGTTTTGAGGAAGGTAAATAATGGATGCATGATACCGGCGAAAGTTGCGCGGCATAATAGAGGCTAGCAAAGTGGAAGGATGAGTGTGCGTATATCCATGGACTCACATTAGTCATAAAGAACTCATATACTTATTGCAAAAGTCTACTTAGCCCTCGAAGCAAAGTACTACTACGCATCCCCCTAGAGGGATAGATTGGTAGGAAAAGACCATCGCTCGTCCCCGACTGCCACTCATAAGGAAGACACTCGAAAGAGCACCTCATGCAACAAATGTGTCACACAACTTTTACCATACGTGCATGCTATAGGACTTGCCAACTTCAACAAAAGTATTTTTCAATTTCATAATTATCCATTAGCATGACCCTAACATTACTACCTTTATATCTTAAAACAATTATCAAGCAACAAATTGATCATAGCATCTAATTCACTTCCTATGATAGTTTTTATTATACCCAACTTGGATGCTCATCATTCTAGGACCAAATTTGTAACCATAGCAAATACCATGCTGTTCTAAAAGACTCTCAAAATAATATAAGTGAAGCATGAGAGACTAGCAATTTCTTCAAAATTAATCCACCACCATGCTCTAAAAGATATAAGTGAAGCACTAGAGCAAAAACTATCAAGCTCAAAAGATATAAGTGAAGCACATAGCATATTCTAATAAATTTCAATCAAGTAGGCTTCTCCCAAAAGGTGTGTACAGCAAGGATGATTGTGGTAGACTAAAAAGCAAAGACTAATATAATACACGACGCTCCAAGCAAAACACATATCATGTGGCGAATAAAAATATAGCTCCAGGTAAAGTTACCAATGAACAAAGACGAAAGAGGGGATGCCTTCCCGGGGCATCCCCAAGCTTAGGCTTTTGGCTATTCTTGAATATCTTGGGGTGCCATAAGCATCCCCAAGCTTAGGCTCTTGCCACTCTATATTCCATAGTCCATAAAAGCTTTACCCAAAACTTGAAAACTTCACAACACAAAACTAAATAGGAAATCTTATAAGCTCCGTTAGTGAAAGAAAACAAAACCACCACATAAGGTACTGTAATGAACTCATTCTTTATTTATTTTGGTGTTAAACCTAATGTATTCCAAGTTCTCTATGGTTCATACCCTTACATACTAGCCATAGATGCATCAAAATAAGAAAACAACACACAAAAAACAGAACAGTCTGTAGCAATCTGTAACTAATGCAAACTTCTGGAACTCTAAAAATCCTACCAAAATAGGACGTACTGGAAAATTTGTTTATTGATCAGCAGCAAAAAGAATCAATGCAAAAGCAAGTTTATGTGATTTATTGAATTTTTTTCTTGTAAGCGCAAAGTTTCTGTTTTTTAGCAGAATCAAATCAACTATCATCATAGATTATCCTATAGGTTCTACTTGGCACAAACACTAAATAAAACATGAAAACACATCTAAACATAAATTAGATGTAAAATTTATTACTAAACAGAAACAAAAACAAAAAACACAAAGAAAATTGGGTTGCCTCCCAACTAGCGCTATCGTTTAACGCCCCTAGCTAGGCATAAAAGCGAAGATAGATTTAAGTAGTGCCATCTTTGGCACTTGATTCATCAATAGAGCACTTATAATCTTTAGGTGTTTCTCTCTTTTTAGCAATGATAAAACCTTTAGGCAAAAATTCAAGAAATTCATTTGTAGAAGAAGATTCTTTAATGATAGAGAGACAATTGGGATGATCACTTATGGATTTGAGATCCGTGTCTCCCTTATTAGAAGTTTCACCCTTATTTTTAGGAACATAAATAAACTTGGCAGTTTTGGTAGGGGGTTTTGGAGTGTTTTTCATGGAAGAGAACGCGGAACCTAAGTTAGTAATGATATCCTCAAGTTTACCAATTCTTGCAGAATCTAGATCTAATTTTTCATTAACTATAGGTTCTTTCTCTTTAAGATTTTTCAAAGTGACTCCAACCCTAGATCTGTATTGGGTAATTTGATTATGAATCTTTTTATCCAAATTTTCAATTAACTCAACAGTGGAAACTTTATTTTCAATGATCTCAAGCCGTTGCATAACATGTTCCAAAGTTAAAACAGTTCCATTAACCAAAAGAGGTGGTGAGCCAAACAAATCTAACATAGCATTATAAGCTTCAAACGTGTGGTTATTCAAGAAATCCCCTCCAGCAACTGTATCAAGAACGCATCTATTCTAAGGAGTAATGCCTACATAAAAATTGCAAAGAAGAACAGAAGTAGAAAGCTTCCTAGTGGATTTATTTTGAGCATTGCAAATTCTATGCCAAGCATATTTTAAATTTTCTCCCTCCCTTTGCTTAAAATTGAGAATTTCATGTTTGGGAGTAATAACAAGGATAGGAGGACTAGCCATAATGACAAGGTAAACAATCTAACACACAAGAAAACGGAAAAAGGCACGCGAAAGAGAGAGGAGATTGGGAAAGAGAGGGCGAATAAAACGGCAAGGGTGAAGTGGGGGCGAGGAAAACGAGAGGCAAATGGCAAATAATGTAAATGCGAGGGATATGAGTTTGTGATGGGTAGTTGGTATGTCTTGACTTGAGCGAAGACCTCCCCGGCAACGGTGCCAGAAATCCTTCTTGCTATGTCTCAAGCTTGCATTGGTTTTTCTTGAAGAGGAAAGGGTGATGCAGCACAATAGCGTAAGTATTTCCCTCAGTTTTTGAGAACCAAGGTATCAATCCAGTAGGAGGATCCTCACAAGTCCCACGAACCTACACAAACAAACTAAGAACTCGTAACCAATGCGATAAAGGGGTTGTCAATCCCTTCATGGCCACTTGCGAAAGTGAGATCTGATAGAGATAGTATGATAAGATAAATATATTTTTGGTATTTTATAATATAGATGTAGAAAATAAAGATGCAAATAAAAGTAGATTGAAAGCTTATATGATAAAGGATAGACCCGGGAGCCATAGGTTTCACTAGTGGCTTCTCTCAAGATAGCATAAGTATTACGGTGGGTGAACAAATTACTGTCGAGCAATTGATAGAAAAGCGAATAATTATGAGATTATCTAGGCACGATCATGTATATAGGCATCACATCCGCAACAAGTAGACCGACTCCAGCCTGCATCTACTACTATTAATCCACACATCGACCGCTATCCAGCATGCATCTAGAGTATTAAGTTCATAAGAACAGAGTAATGCTTTAAGCAAGATGACATGATGTAGAGGGATAAACTCAAGCAATATGATATAAACCCCATCTTTTTATCCTCGATGGCAACAATACAATACGTGCCTTGCAACCCTTTCTGTCACTGGGTAAGGACACCACAAGATTGAACCCAAAGCTAAGCACTTCTCCCATGGCAAGAAAGATCAATCTAGTAGGCGAAAACAAACCGATAATTCGAAGAGACTTGCAAAGATAACTCAATCATACATAAAAGAATTCAGAGAAGATTCAAATATTATTCATATATAAACTTGATCATAAACCCACAATTCATTGGATCTCGACAAACACACCGCAAAAAGAGTTTACATCTAATAGATCTCCACAAGAGAGGGGGAGAACATTGTATTGAGATCCAAAAAGAGAGAAGAATCCATCTAGCTAATAACTATGGACCCAAAGGTCTATGGTAAACTACTCACAACTCATCAAAGGGGCTATGGTGTTGATGTAGAAGCCCTCCATGGTGGATTCCCCCTTCGGCAGAATGTCGGCGACGGCGCCAAGATGGGATCTCGCGGATATAGAAGGTTACGGTCGCGGAAATATTTTTTTGGTGGCTCCCTGGATGTTTTTGGGGTATGTTGGCTTATATAGGAGGAAGAAGTACGTCGGTGGATGCCCGAGGGACCCACAAGACAAGGGGCGCACCCAGGAGGGGTGGGCGCCCCCTCCTATCTTATGGCCGCCTCGGCTGCTTCTTGGCTTGCACTCCAAGTTCTCCGGATCACGTTCATTCCAAAAATCACGCTCCCGAAGGTTTCATTCCGTTTGGATTTCGTTTGATATTCCTTTTCTTCGAAATACTTAAATAGGCAAAAAAATAGCAATACGGGCTGGGCCTCCGGTTAGTAGGTTAGTCCCAAAAATGATATAAATGTGTAAAATAAAGCCCATGGACATCCAAAACAGGTAATATAATAGCATGGAACAACCAAAAATTATAGATACGTTGGAGACGTATCATAGAGCGCCATGAATCACCGTCGCAGACGGGCCGTACTCCGCAATGGTATTTTTTTCCAAGGAGGCTTTCCATGCATTCAACTCCGGAGACACATATATCCGCGCCGCTCGAGATGGACTTGCCAGAGCGACGGACCAATATGCGAAGGATATACGGGTAAGAAAAGTTGATAAGTATGTGTAGTAGTAGCCCCTGAGACTTGAAACAGTTGGCACAACTGATTAAAGGATCATTGTATGCATAGGTTCTTGTAGAGAAGACTACCCATTTATCTCAGTAGCTGGAGGAATGCCAGACACAGCTAAAGGCCGCGGTTGCCGGAGTAGAGGAATCCCAAAAGGCCTCTTCTGGTAATAGTTACCTTTGATAAATGAATTTATAAGAACGTATACCAGTTATGTATTCGGCATGGTTGACGAATCTAACAAAAGATTCTGCAGACAATCCCGGAGAAAATACGAATATCGTGAAAGATAATGAGCCACATCTGTGAAGTCAGCTAAAGGCGGGCGAGCGCGTGCTAACACAGGCTATTCAAGAGAAAAATAAGCTCCAAGATGCCAATCTCCGACTGAGCATCAAATTGGCAGATGTTCGGGCTCAGCTTGTTGACTCCGTAAAGGAGAACAGGAGGCTTCGACACGGCATTTATAGTAAGTGCTTGAACGAGCTGCAGAACAGTTCGGCGAGGAAGCGAATTAACAGAGTTATGTCTGTAGGTATGCTGACGGGCCGTCCTGGAGAGGAGATGCCCGGATCCGCAGGTGATTTGCTGCAAGATCTTTCACAACTGCACGAGCGAGCTCGGCAAGTGATGCATGGTATTGCCCAGGCCTTGTGGCCATCCTCTTCCCTGCCAGGAGGCATGAGAGAGCGTGTGGAGTTGCTCAAAGGAGCACGACAGCGTTTCTGATTATGGAAGATATCAGCTTGCCAACAAGGTGCAAGGGAAGCCTGGGCCATGGTGAAGACGCGGTACGCCAAGGCTGACCCGAACCATTGGCCGAAGTCGGACCGGTGGGGTCAGATGGGTAAGAGATACCCGTAAGTCTGGTATATGATCAAGTAGCATTAGCCGCAAAGTATTCTCAACATGATTGTAAACTAGACATCTTGTTGGATGGTATAGAGGAAGAATATAGCCAGTCCAAGTGACTATGTGATTCCATGGACATATGTAGTCCATAGCCGGATTGAAACTCATTTGTCATGGCGGACATTTCGCTTCAGCCCCCGGACCCGATAGTCTGGGGTGTATCCGAATACCCTCTCAGTTATGTAAAACCAGGGTATGCGTGGAAACCAGGCGTAGGGGTCATAAGTGCTTGAACAGACAAGTACCCAATTAGTTATGTTATATTACATGGATAGTAAGAAACATCTTTCAGAGAGAATAGTTCCGTTAGGGGTTCCTTTCCCTGGGTACGCATGCATCGATGTGCATGTCTGAACTGCGAACAGAAGCTCAGGAAACAAAACATCTGGGGATTCATGTTATAATAAACGCAAACATCTTTTGTTCACCGACCGAATATTCCCTTAAGAATGCTAGCTTTCAGCTTCACCTAGTCTGAGGTACACATCTGGCTGAACCGGCAGTAACAATCACAAAGGTGCTCCCATTATGCCCTAGCCGAATTAACGGGAACGTAGGGCATAAACACAAGAGCCGGGCAACCCAGCATGGCCAAAACTTAAGTCATATTGATGCATATAATGGTGAAGAAAAGGCACATATGGAAAGAAAACGCATATGTGGCTGGCAGTGAGCCATTAGAGTAATTATATTTAACTTCCGTATAGGAAGCCCCCAGGTATAGAGAGCACGCGTAGTGCGGCTGGAGCGATCAAAGCATCCGTACAATATTTAAAGCTTTATGTGAAAAAGGTAAAGAGGGTGAGAAAGGAAGGAGGAGGACATAAGTGAAAGAGCGAAGGTAAGGAGATGAACACTCAGTTCGGCACTAGGCATAGAATCTTCGGAGTCTGGCTGCATTCCATGGGTTCGGCTCAAGTCTGTTGTCAGATGTATTGCACAGACGGTATGCTCCTCCAGTGAGAACTTTATCAATGATGAAGGGTCCCTCCCACTTGGGTTTGAGCTTGTCCTTCTTCTCTGGTAGGCGTAGAACTAGTTCACCAACGTTATAAGTTTTGGCCCATACTTCTCTGCTTTGATACCTTCGAGCCTGTTGCTGATAGAATGCGGAACGGGCTTTTGCGACGTCACGCTCCTCCTCCAGGGCATCTAAGTTGTCCTGCCTATCTAGTTCGGCTTCCTTCTCTTCATACATGCGCACGCGAGGTGAGTCATGGATTATTTCATAGGGTAGCACTGCTTCTGCGCCGTACACCATAAAAAATGGTGTGTATCCGGTGGTACGATTCGGCATGATCCGCAGTCCCCAGAGTACGGAGTCGAGCTCCTTGACCCAATGCGTGTCTGATTCCTTCAAGGATCGCACTAGTCTGGGTTTGATGCCACTCATGATGAGACCATTTGCATGTTCGACCTGACCGTTTGTTTGCGGGTGATAGACAGAGGCATAATCGAGCTTGATGCCCATGTTGCTGCACCAGGTTTTCACCTCATTGGCTGTGAAATTTGAGCCATTGTCAGTGATGATGCTGTGGGGGACACCGTAATAGTGTACAACCCCTGATATGAAGTCTATCACTGGTCCGGATTCGGCCGTTTTAACTGGTTTGGCTTCTATCCATTTGCTAAACTTGTCCACCATGACCAATAAGTATTTTTTCTTATGGCTTCCCCCTTTAAGAGCCCCGACCATATCCAGCCCCCAGAACACGAAGGGCCAAGTTATGGGGATTGTTTGGAGAGCGGTAGGGGGCATATGGCTGTGATTGGCGAAGAGTTGGCAGCAGACACAATGTTGGACAAGGTCATGTGCATCTGCCCGGGCTGTCGGCCAGTAAAAACCTATGCGGAAGGCGTTGCTTACAAGTGCCCGAGCTGCAGCATGGTGCCCGCCGAGTCCGGCATGGATTTCGGCCAAGAGCTGCCTCCCTTCCTCTTCGGAGATGCATCGTTGGAGCACTCCGATGGCGCTTATCTTATAGAGCTCTCCCTCGTGGACTTTGTAGGCCTTAGAACGTCGTATAATACAACGTGCCTCATTTTGGTCGTCGGAAAGCTCTTGCCTATTTAGGGAGGCTAAGAAGGGATCGGTCCACGGGGTGATGACAGCCATGATTTCGTGGACCGAGGGTGTTATTTCGGTGGTAGAGCCTCCGATTACATCAGATGCTTCAGAATCTGGGGTTGTGTTCGGAGCCGGGCTGGTGTTGTCGGTCTCCCCTTCCCATACCACGGATGGCTTGAACAGCCTTTCCAAGAAGATATTAGGTGGGATGGGGTCGCGTTTAGCACCGATGCGGGCAAGGACATCCGCCGCTTGATTGTTTTCTCGGACCACATGGTGGAATTCGAGCCCCTCGAACTGAGTTGATATTTTGAGGACGGCATTACGGTAGGCCGCCATTTTCGGATCCTTGGCATCGAAGTCTCCATTTACTTGTGATATTGCGAGGTTCGAGTCCCCGCGCACTTCTAGGCGTTGGATGCCCATGGAGACTGCCATCCGAAGACCATGCAATAGAGCCTCATATTCGGCCGCATTGTTGGAGTTTGTGTATAATATTTGGAGTACGTATTGGACCATGTCTCCGGTGGGGGATGTCAGGACAATACATGCTCCCAGTCCGGCCAGCATTTTAGAGTCGTCGAAGTGCATGTTCCAATTGGAGTATGCGTCATACTCTTTAGGGAGTTCGGCTTCTGTCCATTTGGTGACAAAGTCAGCCAGTACTTGCGACTTGATGGCTCGCCGTGGTTTGTATGTAATGTCGAACGGAAAGAGTTCGATAGCCCATTTGGCAATCCGGCCCGTAGCGTCACGGTTATTTATTATGTCATTGAGTGGTACTTCGGAGGCCACCGTAATCGAACACTCCTGAAAGTAGTGTCGTAGCTTCCGGGATGCCATGAAGACCGCGTATGCTATCTTTTGATAGTGTGCGTATCGGGATTTGCATGTAGTGAGGACAGTGGACACGTAATATACCGGCTTTTGGAGAGGGAACTTGTGTTCGTCTGCTTCTCGTTCGACGACGAGCACTGCGCTTACAACCTGGTGTGTTGCAGCTATGTATAATAGCATTGGTTCGCCAGTATTTGGCGCGGTCAGGACTGGATTGCTGGCCAATAGGGTCTTTATTTCTTCCAGTCCAGCCGTCGCCGCATCCGTCCACTCAAAGTGTTCGGTGCACCGAAGAAGGCGATAAAGAGGTAGTGCCTTTTCTCCTAATCGGGAGATAAAGCGGCTTAAGGTAGCCACACATCCAGTTAGTTTCTGGATCTTCTTGAGGTCTGTTGGGATAGCCAATTGTGACAGAGCTCGGATTTTTGCCGGATTTGCTTTGATTCCTCTGTTGGAAACAATTAAGCCGAGCAACTTCCCTGAGGGTACGCCGAAGACGCATTTTTCCGGGTTGAGCTTGATGTCGTATGTTCGGAGGTTATCGAACGTTAGTCTCAAGTCATCTATTAGAGTTTCGACGTGTCTTGTTTTGATGACCACGTCGTCCACGTATGCCTCCACTGTTTTGCCAATTTGCTTCTCCAGGCATGTCTGAATCATGCATTGATAGGTTGCGCTGGCGTTTTTGAGCCCGGAAGGCATAGTGTTGAAATAGAAGGGGCCATATGGCATTATGAAGGCCATTGCAGCTTGGTCGAATTCCGCCATCTTTATCTGATGGTATCCAGAGTATGCGTCGAGGAAACACACTGAGTCGTGTCCTGCGGTGGCGTCCGTGATTTGGTCAATGCGAGGGAGGGGGAAGGGATCCTTAGGGCAAGCCTTATTGAGATCTTTGAAATCGACACATAGGTGCCAGGATTTGTCCTTCTTTGGTACCATTACCAGGTTTGCTAGCCAATCCGGATGTTTTATATCCCTGATGAATCCGGCCTCAAGTAGCTTGGCTAGCTCTTCTCCCATGGCTTGCCGCTTAGGCTCTGAGAAGCGCCTAAGAGTCTGCTTGACTGGCTTGTATCCTTTTTGTATATTGAGGTTGTGTTCAGCCAGCCTGTGTGGGATGCCCGGCATGTCTGACGGATGTCAGGCGAAGATATCCCAATTCTCACGTAGGAAATCTCGCAGTGCAGCGTCCATTGTGGGGTTCAACTGTGTCCCAATGGCAGCTGTCTTTGTGGGGTCCGTTGGGTGGACCTGGAATTTGACTATCTCGTCTGCGGGCTTGAAAAAGGTGGACTTGGGTCGCTTGTCGAGTATCACGTCATCTCTGTCCACTATGGCATGCAGCGTTGTTAGTTCTTCGGCCGCGAGGGCTTCGGATAATGCCTCCAGGGCTAGTGCGGCAGTTTTATTTTCGGCGCGGAGTGCGATGTCCGGGTCACTAGCTAGAGTGATGATTCCATTGGATCCGGGCATCTTGAGCTTCATGCACCCATAATGGGGTATAGCTTGAAAACTCGTGAATGCGTCCCGCCCAAAGAGGGTGTGGTATCCGCTGCTGAATGGGGCCACTTGGAATGTGATTTCTTCGGATCTGTAATTCTCCAGTGTGCCGAATACCACATCGAGTGTGATTTTTCCCGCACACCGTGCCTCCCTACTAGGGATGATTCCTCTGAAGGTCGTGTTGCTTCGCTCGATGCGGCTCTTCTCAATTTCCATCTTGTTGAGGGTTTCCTCGTAGATGAGGTTTAATCCGCTTCCGCCGTCCATGAGCACTTTAGTGAGCCGGAAGCCGTCCACGATTTGACTAAGGACCAAGGCGGCTGGTGCCCGGACTGTTCAGAATTGAGGTTTGTCACTAGCATTGAAAGTTATGGCCGTGTCGTTCCATGGATTTATTGTTGCCACGTGGCAAACTTCGGCGAGACTGCGTTGAACTCGCTTGCGCCTATTATTTGAGGCAAAAGTCTCGAAGACTGTCAATATCGCATTGTTATTTCCGGTGGGATGTTGCTCTGCTGTATGGTTTATGAGGAGATCCTCACTGCTCCTTGCCACCTGCCAGAGTATCCAACATGCTCTAAGGCTATGTGTTGGCGTGGTATCCGGTGTGCTGTGAATTTTGCATGGCCCATTGAGCCATTCCACCAATACGGTTCCACGCCTTGCATCGGGCTTTGGTTTTTTGGTAATTGAATCGGGTAACTTACGAGAGTTTACCCTTTTAGTTCGGACGAAGGGTTTAGTGAGAGCCGGATTGTCCCAGAAGTTTGTTTGGGTTTTCCAAGCGCTTTCCATCACGCAGTACTTCTGCACTATGCCCGCTAAGTTAGCAAAGTGTACTATGTCACGGTGACTTATAGCGTTGAGGATCCCTTTGTCCGTGCAATTTTTGCAAAAGAGGGAGATTGCGTCTTCCTCGCGAGAGTCCTTTACCTTGTTTATCACAAGGAGGAATCTGGCCCAGTAATGATGTACTGTCTCTTGGGGCTCTTGTCTGATATGCGAAAGATTGAATAAATCTGGGTGGGTGGGCGGATTTAAATCCGAATCCTGACCCAATCTGAGACCCAGGGGCAAAGAAGCTTCCGAGCTTAGCGGCTCGGGCTCCGGGATGTTGCCCAATTTCTTCGGCCCACCGCCCGATTCTAAATTCGGGGTTTGGGTCATGTCCTCCCGAGAGTGGGTGTCCGGCTCAGAGAGCTCGGAGATCCGAACATAGTTCTTCCTCAAAATAGAGGGAGAGTTCGTATGATGCTCTTCCACTACCGCTATCTCATGGGTGACCGGCGGAGAGTAAACCTCCCTTTGGTCGGGTTTGAGCCCGATCCGGTCATAGTCCGTAGCGACGCCCAGAGCGGCGATGCAATCCAAGAACTCATTAAGGGATGAGAGCTCCATTGGTTCCATCTGTTCGGCGAGTTCCGAATCGACGTGGAGGCTGTTTTTGATGACCTGAGAAGTCATCATCGGCGTGACAACCGACCGGGCGGCCATGACAAAGCTGCCCAGCCGGAGAGTTTGGCCTAGAGCCAGGGCTCCCCTAGAGGTGATGTTGTCCTTGACAACGAGTCGAGCCATCAAGCCTTATCATGACGACACAGTGGAACTCTCAATGAAAGCACCAATGTCGGTGTCAAAACCAACGTATCTCGGGTAGGGGGTCCCAAACTTTGCGTCTAAGGCTAATGGTAACAGGAGGCAGGGGACACGATGTTTTACCCAGGTTCGCGCCCTCTCGATGGAGGTAATACCCTACTTCCTGCTTGATTGATCTTGATGATATGAGTATTACAAGAGTTGATCTACCACGAGATCGTAGAGGCTAAACCCTAGGAGCTAGCCTATGATTATGATTGTTGTTGTCCTACGGAATAAACCCTCCGGTTTATATAGACACCAAAGGGGGTTAGGGTTACATAGAGTCGGTTACAGAGAAGGAGATCTAACATCCGAATCGCCAAGCTTTCCTTCCACGTAAAGAAGAGTCCCATCCGGACACTGGACGAAGCCTTCAATCTTGTATCTTCATAGTCCAACAGTCCGGCCAAAGTATATAGTCCGGCTGACCGGATACCCCCTAATCCAGGACTCCCTCAGCCATGAAATCTGAGATGGGATCCATGTATGAGAACAAAGTGTGGACTTTGGTGGACTTGCCCGATGATCGGCAAGCCATAGAAAATAAATGGATCTTTAAGAAGAAGACCGACGCAGACGGTAATGTTACTGTTTACAAAGCTTGACTTGTTGCGAAAGGTTTTCGAAAAGTTCAAAGAGTTGACTATGATGAGACTTTCTCACCCGTAGCAATGCTTAAGTCTGTCTGAATCATGTTAGCAATTGCTGCATTTTATGATTATTAAATTTGGCAAATGGATGGCAAAACTGCATTCCTGAATGGATTTCTGGAAGAAGAGTTGTATATGATGCAACTAGAAGGTTTTGTCGATCCAAAGGGTGCTAACAAAGTGTGCAAGCTCTAGCGATCCATTTATGGACTGGTGCAAGCCTCTCAGAGTTGGAATAAATGCTTTGATAGTGTGATCAAAGCATATGGTTTTATACAGACTTTTGGAGAAGCCTGTATTTACAAGAAAGTGAGTGGAGCTATGTAGCATTTTTAATCTTATTTGTAGATGACATATTGTTGATTGGAAATGATATAGAATTTCTGGGTAGCATAAAGGGATACCTGAATAAGAGTTTTTCTATGAAAGACCTCGGAGAAGCTGCTTACATATTGGGCATCAAGATCTATAGAGATAGATCAAGACACTTAATTGGACTTTCACAAAGCACATACCTTGATAAAGTTTTGAAGAAGTTTAAAATGGATCAGTCAAAGAAAGGATTCTTGCCTGTGTTACAAGGTGTGAAGTTGAGTCAGACTCAAAGCCCGACCACTGCAGAAGATAGAGAGAAAATGAAAGTCATTCCCTATGCTTCAGCAATAGATTATATCATGTATGCAATGCTGTGTACCAGGCCTGATGTATGTCTTGCTATAAGCATAGCAGGGAGGTACCAAAGTAATCCCGGAGTGGAGCACTGGACAACGGTCAAAATTATACTTGCTGAGGACTAAGGAAATGTTTCTCGATGATGGTGGTGATAAAGAGTTCGTCGTAAAAAGTTACATCGATGCAAACTTTTACACTGATCCAGATGACTCTAAGTCTCAATCAGGATACATATTGAAAGTGGGAGCAATTAGCTAGAGTAGCTCCATGTGGAGCATTGTAGACATAGAATATTTGCAAAATACATACGGCTCTGATTGTGACAGACCCGTTCACTAAACTTCTCTCACGAGCAAAACATGATCACACCTTAGTACTCTTTGGGTGTTAATCACATAGCGATGTGAACTAGATTATTGACTCTAGTAAACCCTTTGGGTGTTGGTCACATGGCGATGTGAACTATGGGTGTTAATCACATACATATGTGAACTATTGATGTTAAATCACATGCCGATATGAACTAGATTATTGACTCTAGTGAAAGTGGGAGACTGAAGGAAATACGCCCTAGAGGCAATAATAAAGTTATTATTTATTTCCTTATTTCATGATAAATGTTTATTATTCATGCTAGAATTGTATTAACCGAAAACTTAGTACATGTGTGAATACACAGACGAAACATAGTGTCCCTAGTATGCCTCTACTTCACTATAGCTCGTTAATCAAAGATGGTTATGTTTCCTAACCATAGACATGTGTTGTCATTTGATGAACGGGGTCACATCATTAGGAGAATGATGTGATGGACATGACCCATCCGTTAGCTTAGCATTATGATCGTGTCAGTTTCATTGCTACTGCTTTTTTCATGACTTATACAAGTTCCTCAGACTATGAGATTATGCAACTCCCGAATAACAAAGGAACACCTTGTGTGCTATCAAACGTCACAACGTAAATGGGTCATTATAAAGATGCTCTACAGGTGTCTCTGAAGGTCTTTGTTGGGTTGGCATATATCAAGATTAGGATTTGTCACTCCGAGTATCGGAGAGGTATCTCTGGGCCCTCCCGGTAATGCACATCATAAGACTTGCAAGTAATGTGACTAATGAGTTAGTTACGGGATGATGTATTACGGAACGAGTAAAGAGACTTGCCAGTAACGAGATTGAACTAGGTATGAAGATACCGATGATCGAATCTCGGGTAAGTAACATATGGATGACAAAGGGAATAACGTATGTTTTCATAAGGTTCGACTGATAAAGATCTTTGTAAAATATGTAGGAACCAATATGGGCATCCGGGTTCCGATATTGGTTATTGACCAGAGAAGTGCCTCGGTCATGTCTACATAGTTCTCGAACCCGTAGGGTCCGCACGCTTAACGTTCATTGACGATATAGTATTATATGAGTTATGTATGTTGGTGACTGAATGTTGTTAGGAGTCCCGGATGTGATCACGAACATGACGAGGAACTCTGGAATGGTCCGAAGATAAAGATTGATATGTGGGATAATAGTGTTTAGTCTCCAGAATTCACCGGAAGGGGTTCCAGATGTTTCCCGAAATGTTTGGGTACGAGGACACTTTATTTGGGCCAAAAGGGAAAGCCCACAAGGTTTTTGGAAATCGCAAAAGGAAGTTTTGCGGAGTCCAGGGGCCAGATGCAAGGGTCCCTGGCGTCTGGGTCCAGACGCCAGGAACCCTGGCATCTGGCCCTGGAGTTTGAGAAGGACTCTTGCCTTTCGGGTGAAACCGACTCTGTGGAGGCTTTTACTCCAAGTTTCAACCCCAAGGCTCAACATATAAATAGAGGGGCAGGGCTAGCACCAAAGACACAATCAAGAAACACCAACCCGTGTGCCGGCAACCCTGTCCCCTCTGGTTTATGCTCCGTCATAGTTTTCGTAGTGCTTAGGCGAAGCCCTGCGGAGATTGTTCTTCACCAACACCGTCACCACGCCGTCGTGCTGCCGGAACTCATCTACTCCTTCACCCGTCTTGTTGGATCAAGAAGGGGAGGACGTCATCGAGATGAACGTGTGCTGAATGCGGAGGTGTCGTACGTTCGGTACTTGATCAGGACGGATCGTGAAGGTGTACGACTACATCAACCGCATTGATAAACGCTTCCGCTTCATGATCTTCAAGGGTATGAAGATACACTCCCCCTGTCGTTGTTATGCATCACATAGATATATCTTGCATGATCGTAGGATTTTTTTTGAAATTACCGCGTTCCCCAACACCTCTGCCGTCAACAACGTTGCCAGAGCCTCCAGCAGATCGGACAAAAACTTGAGCCGGCGGGCACACAGGTCCTCCTGCCCCAGCTGCCGTTGTCGTTGCTGAACCGGAGATCATTGTTGTTGCAGTTGAACATTGTAACCCGGTTTGGCGGCTCGTAGAGGTCCGGAATACTGTCACCATCGGAACAGCCCCCAAGCCCACCATCCTGAACTTGATACATGGAATTGGTCTCGCCGGTTGAAGACTCATTGCCTGAATAGACGACCATCTCATCACCGGACTCAGATCCTCCTTCCAGATCTACTCCTTGAGTAAAGCCAACAAAGACATGCTTCGTGGCGGCTTGAACCTTGGCGGGTCGCGCGCGCTGAGCCGTCTCGATGATGTCAGCGTAGGTGTCCGGCTCACCTTTCGACTCACCGATCTTGCCGATGAAGACATGAATTCCGCCAAAGGGGACTCGGTACCCGTACTCGATTGAGCCGGCCTTGGGGCCCCAGCCTGCGTCGTTGATGTAGAGCTTACCGCAATGACTCTTAGTCATCCGGCCCACAGCATATCCCTTGAGCCCTGCGAAGTTTCCCTTCAAGAACTCAAAACCACCGTGCGCTGGCCCCATGGTGGGCGCCAACTGTCGTGGAACTATCACGGCAGATGCCCTAGCATGAGGAGTTAGGTGTGGAGCCATTGCAATGTAGTTTGCTTGAAGGGGTTAAAATGGGACAAGGGGCACAGAGAGTTTTACCCAGGTTCGGCCCCTCGCAACGAGGTAAAGGCCTACTCCTGCTTTAGGTTGTATTTCTTGGGTTTCGATTACCAGGGAGTGAATACGCTTGACCTAGTTCTTGACTTGTTGTTTTCGGCCCTAACCTGCTGTCAGGTCACCCCTTTATATACACAGGCTGATGCCCGACGGCTTGCAGAGTCCCGGCCTGCTCATACACAACGTGTCCGGCTCAGTGACAAAACTAAACTTTCCTTAACATACAAGTTAAACATATGGTGGTTTATGCCCGTGGGCCTCAAGTCTCCACCGGGTCTGGGCCTTCAGTAAGCTTGCTCCATGAACCGTCATCTTCAACATCTTCTTGGGCCTTCTCATTATGAACCGCCGGTGGTATGACCCGGCCCCTCCTGGGTGGGTCATACCCAATAGTTATATCCCCAACAGCTTCAGATCACGGTGGTGCTCCTGGTCTTGTTCTGCATCACACGGGCACCCGGGGCGGTGACCCTGGGCTTGGGGGTGGTGGTCACCTCCTCCGTCGGAGCTTGAGGCTGGGTTGTCGGATCTCAAGATCTGTCATCTAGTCCCAACTACGAGTTGGGGAGACATAGTTGCTTGTGAAAACCGAGCCGATGGCAGGCGATGATGGCGGCCTGCGCCGCTACCTTGATGAAGGCATCGCCATGTAACTACTGTCGACCCACTAGTGTTACTCCAAGGGAAACCCTAGGATCGGGTCTTCCAGATCAGACGATGGCGGCACTGCGATATCGTTTCTTTCTTGGGAACATCGTTTGTGGAGCAGCCTAGAAGACAGAGGCAGGAGGTGGAGCGGCTTCATCTTGCACGGAGCTTCGGTGGAGATGTCAAGTCATGTCTGGCCGACAGGTGCTATGCTATGTCATGCTTGTTCGGCAGGTGCTATGCACGACAGATCTTCCAGAGACTTCAAGCTGTGTCGGTGGATGGTATATGGCGGCATGGTGCTGCGGTGTCTCAGCGGCAACCGTGATGTGCTCAGCAGTTTGCGCGTAGGGAGGTGGTGCCATTTGGACGCCGTGGTGGCATCGACGGATGTCCGGACTGGCAAGGATGATGCTGATCTCTTTCCTGAAGATGGTTCAGCGTTTCGATGATGATGGCAGCTTCTAAAACATATGCATGTGGTGTATGCTTTAGGTTGCTTGCACCATTGCAGATTCTGATACGTTATGTGGATGGATCACAACACCAGTTTTAGATATGGGGAGTGAGAGCACTTAACATTATCGAGTTTGTAGGTGTGAGTGGTGGCTGTGAAAAACCATTGTTGAATAATTAATAAATATGGTTGTATCCATCAATTAATGCAGAGGCTGAGGGTTTAAACCTCATTTTCCAAAAAAAATGAAGACTCTAGTAGTACAATCATAACTTCCTCCTTTTGGAAGTGCAAATCATGGTCCCGGGATGTATATACTTCCTTATAGCAACTCCATCTGGTCTTCATATATCTCCAGTCGTAATAATGCATACGGAGCATGCTTCATAAAATATTGGAGACTAGTGAGGCGATTGTAACAACCCAGAGAAACCCTATTATAATTAATTTGCATATGTTAATTATATTAATATAATTTTTGCATCATTGTGTCATCATACAATTGCATTGTACAACTCAAATTCTACACTACAAAATTCTTAAAACAGTTTTCAGACGTCAAATGCTATTTAATTAAATTACCCTCCGCTTATTTGAATTTAAAGCACCCCTATTCCTTTCAATATGTTGGTGCTTCCCTTGATCCCAAACCTTGTACACATTCTTTTCATAGTATTTGGGAGTCACACAAATTATTTCATGATTTTAGCACAGGCCTAGATATCTCTCGTAGTTCAACCCCATTCATTGTGAATGGAGATATTTTCAAGTTCACTAGTTAAAAAAACTCTAATTCAGATAAATTATTTTGTGTGGCCTCATTATGGTATAGAGGGGACACATATAATTTTTCAAGTCATTCTAAGTTCGTTTCACTACTACAGAACCGAACAACACTAACCTACCAAATTACATCTTCACTGACTAGTTTTTGGACCGTCAGTGCCTCGGGGTCAATGATGATTGGCCGCCTGACCTGTCAGTAATGACTTACGAGCACAGACTGCTTGCCGGCCAGTGATAACATATCCAGTAATATTGTTTTCAGGCACTTGTTTCTATTGTTGCCAACCAGGGAAGTGAAATTGATTAAAAAAACATAACACAAAATATACAGGCACACCTCATGCATCATATATTTGCACAAGCACTTTACTTTTCATTACACAAAATCATATATTTAGCCAACATGTACATTTGTTAAACACACTTTGTAGCCAACATATTGAACATAATTTTTTTTGACACTGACATATTGAACATAGTTGTAAGATCAACAAATATGACTTTATTGTGATGTGGTCATGCTACATCTTAGTCCCGACTAATTCATCCATCTCTCCTGTAGTGCAGGCGCATGGTGGAGGACATGAGATTTAAGGTCTTTTTGTGCAGTGCCACTAAAATATAATCTAGAACAAATTAACAAACAAGTTATGATTTACAATAGTAACACATGAGATACGATAGAACTAAATGAAGATTAGTTGGAATAATTATACTTGCCTCCAGATAAGAAGTTGGTAGGCTGAAGTAAGAAGATACAAGTCTTGAAGGCAAACTTTTATCATCTGGAGTAGCAAGTGGTTTCTCCTGACCCGTGCACTTCTCTTCAAAACTTTTTGTGCGGTGCAACTAAGACATAATCTCATCACCGCCTTCACATTTTGGTAACATTGTACAGAACAAAATTGACTTGTCTTTACTACATCAAGTGAGATATGTAATCTAAAGCCATAAAAGATGTGTCTATCTCTAGTAGCATGAGTTAAAGAATTTGAGTATTTCTTCAATGCCATTAGAATACTTTGACAAAATCTAAAGCATTGACATAATTCTATAAGCATTATCTATAAAAGGATGTGCATGTAAAAAGTTGCATCATCGAATTAGTGTCCAGTGCAACACCATTAGAATAAGTTGACTAAAATCTCAAGCGTTAACATAATCTTATAAGCATTAGCTATAAAAAGATGTGTAGGTAACAAATTTTCATCATATGATTAGTGTCTAGTGCAACACCATTAGCATACCTTCACTAAAATCTAAAGCATTAACAAAATCTTTAAGCAATCATTTTTTGCAATATTTGTTGCATGTTCATCATTGACTTGCAACTTGTTGTAGTTCATGTCCATCATATTCGCCAATATTTTTTTAACTTGCAAACATTTTTCAACTTGCGGACATTTTTTGAATCCATGCTCATTTATTTGAACTCATGATTTTTTTATGTATATGTGAACATTTTTGGAATTCATGAATATTTTCGAACTCCTGAAGATTTTTTCATATTCATGAGCACTTGTTTTGAATTCACGAACAATTGTTAAACTAGTGAACATTTTCCATATTCTTGAATTATTGAACAACTACAAAATATGCAATGAACATTTTTTCAACATAATGTTGACCCATTTTTAAATGATTTCACAATATGCAACAAAATTAAATTTGTGAGATTTTTTAGTTCCAAAGACATTTTTAAGTTTCAAGATTTTGAAAAATTTGTGAACATTCTTGAATCACTAACTTATTTTTTAATTCATGATTTTTTTTCTTCTAAAAAAGTAGGAACATTTTTTTAATTGTGCACACAACACACACCGTTTTGATGTGTCCCTTCTTTTTATAGAACAACAACCCATGGTGTCCCTTGTCCATCAAAGCAAAACAATGTGTAACTCAAAACAAACAGGAACACATACATGCTTCGGTCGACCTGCCCAAAATTCGGCCAGTTGTCGCACTGTCGGTAGATTAGGCCAGCCCATGCCCTTCGATCTTAACCACCTCTCCCACTCGATCCGCTCGGCTAGGAAAAAAAATCCCCAACGACGTCTACATCTCTCGCCTCCCCTATTGCAATGCATGAGTAGCTTGTCGCCTGCCATGGATGTAGCATGGAAGACCGAAGCCCCTGTCATCCATGGATATGGAATCCACCGCCACCACCGGTTGCAGCCCCAGTCGTCGTCGTCGTCGTCCTGAGCATGGGTTCTCGCCGCCGGTTGCAGCAAGGTCGTTGGCCAAATCCAGGGTTGTCGGTTGCAACTCTCACATGCTCGTGCTGCAGCCTCAATTACTTCATTTTGTGATCCAGAAATGCAGCAGAAAGGATTCTTGCCTTTTTCTCCAGAGGTGACCCTGAGTTATCAAACCCGCGGGAGGATAATGCCCTTTAAGCTAGGGTTTCAAACAAGCTTTTATTGAAGAAAAAATTTCAGATTTTGACTGGATCAAAATCAAACAACTGAAGTGAAACACTTATAATAAAAATAGGCATGAGTACGAGGTTTTAATGCTTACAACCATATATTTGTGACGGGACCAAATATGATCTTAATTTGTGTTGTGAAAGTCACCCATCGAGATGTTCTTGTTACGAACCGAAGTGGAGGATGTGTCCAAATTACATCTTGACCGGCATGCGTCATGCATCAAGAGTTAGTTGTCCAACCGAAGGCCCTATCTGTCTTGCAGGGTAGCCACAATAAGTAAGATTGCAATAATCAGACAAAACATTGGGTGTTTAATGACTACACCTCTTGAATCCCCAGAGATAGGATATGTATTGTTGTACAACCTTTTTGTCACTGGTGTTCAGAATAACACTTCATGGTCTCCCTGCCCTTGGTCTCTCCGTGGCTCGTTCTTCATGATCCTGGGTACCTTCAAGGATGAAGAACGCGAACGAGACAAGGGACATCTATAGAATAATTTTATTTCACACATACATTACGTTAATTCAACGCACTTCCATTGATCCCTCCAACAAATACATTGGGATGCAAGGCTCTTGCCTCGATCCATACCTTACCAGACTACTCGCGCATGGAGATCAGACCACGCGAAGAACACATCATAGAACACATAATGAAGGTAGATTGATCGATAATATGTCTTATAATGGATGTCGTGTGTGATACACAATTACAAGTGTGACTAGAGGAGGAAGAACTATGATGGAGATGAAGATGGTGACTATGGAGATAGAAAATGGCGGCGGTTAGGATTGATGAAGATGAAGATGACTTTTTCTTTTATGCGGCTCCTCTCACGTTTGTTTTGTTGACATTTCGGCCCCGACCCCTTTAAAAAGTTTGTTCAGGTGGATGAGGAGCATCAGTTTTTCATGCCATACGATCACTCATGCGAGTGAGGGCGGTCGCATGGAACACTGTCTTTGTGTTGGTTCTTCTAGTGCTCCTCCACTTAAATTCTTATATCTCTTCCTTTATTCTTTTCCTTGTTCTGACTTGATTTCGTCCATATTTAGCTCATTTCTTGTGGAAACACAATAAAGAGAGGATTTGTAGAATCCTATGCATTTATTAGTCATTAGTAGCAATATCGGAGCGAATATCTCGCTTTTAATGAAATATATCCGTTTAAACTTAGTGTAGAGGAGTGTAAAAATAACACTCATCAAGCATCACTGGCGACGAGTCAGCTGCAGCACCGGCATACATAGTTGTAATATCGTCGAAATGATTGCAACTCTGGTGAACGTGGATGTAGCTTCTATGGTGTATGATTGTAGCATTCGTCGATGATGGCATCGCCAGTTGCAGCTCTGGTGAACGTGGATGAAGCTTCTATAGTGTACAATTGTAGCATTGGCGATAATGGTGTCCCCGGTTGCAGCTCCTGTGTGAAGGGTTGTAGCTCTGGTGAACATGGATGTGGCTTTTGTGAGTATGGTTGCAACAAAACAACAACGACCGCTTTGCCCGCTGCACCTCCGGTTGCAGCAAAATCCGTCGCCGGATGCAACATCTCTCGCAGCTGATTCTAGCATACATCGTAGCTGGTTCTGACATCCTCATCCATGTCGGATCCAGGAAAAAACCATCGCCAGAAGCAGCGCCAGGGCAGTCGTGCTTGCAGCGCGCTAGTTGCCACCGTTAGCACCGGTGGCCTGCCGGTGCACAGCAGCCGCGTCATCGTTTAGCGGGGAAGATTGGAGTTGGAGCCGACGTGTGGGAAGAAGAGAGGTAAAAAACAAGGTCAGGCAGGAGCTCCATGGCTGACGACGAGAGCAAAGGAGGAAGATGAGTTGCGGAAAGAATACCAATATGAGGAGGAAGATGAGCCGCAAGAGGACCAGATAAGGGCGGAAGGAGCCAGGCAGCGCGTGGACCCACACTAAATTTGCGGTTAGAGAGCGTCGAAGAGGTTTCTTATCCAATCGCGCGTGCAGCTAGTCGAAGTTTCAACTGGCTGGTCGGTGGTAAGCATTTCCCATCAAAAAGGAACAATTTCGGTCCAACTAGTTAGCCACCTTCCCTACATTTTTTTTGTTAGCGCACTAGCCATGTAACTGAACTGGCCTAGCAAGTAGCAACCACTCTCATCAGAGGACGCAGCTATACCTCGCTTAAAGCGAGGCAACCATTTTCAAATAGAAAATGTCAAACTTGTACTTGAAAAATATTAATCAAGCATTTGAGAAATGTTAATAGTGTATAGAAAAATGTTAAAGATATATGGAAAAATGTTAATATTTTATATGAAAAATGTTAATCAAGCTTTTGTAAAAAATGTTAAATGTGTATAGAAAAATGTTGACCATGTATTGAAAATATACTAAACTTGTATTTGAAAAATATTAATCATGGATTTGAAAAAAAAGTAAAATGTGTATAGAAGAAATGTTGGCCATATAGTCAAAAAAATGTGATCCTGGGTAACCTGGTACTTGAAAAATGTTAATCAATCATTTTAAAAATGTTAATTGTATGTAGAAAAAACATTGACTCTGTATTCAATAAATGGTAAACTTTTATTTGCGAAAAAATGAAAAGTATATTAGAAAACTATATCAATCTTTACTAAAAATGTGTATAGAAAAAATGAAGACCTGAGACAAAACAAAAGAAAAACCAACAAAAAGAAAGAAAAGCAGAAGAAAAATGAAGAAAACAGGAAAATGAATAGTAAAAACAGAGAAAGAAACAAAGAAACCGGTGAAAAACTTGAATAAACAAAAACAAAAAACCTGGAAAAACAGTGAAAAAACGACTCTTTTTCTTTAACAATGTTGGGACCGACTATTCTAGCACGAACCTGACGGTGGCCTGGTGGCTAGCTGCCCCCCTTTTTAGCAGTCTATTTCCTTTAACTATGCGTGAAAAAAAAATGGATTGGCCCGCAAATGTAGACGCTTCAGGCGAGACCGAAGGACGACTCGCTACAATCAAGATATATATCCTTCGCTGGAAGGAGACCCAGCGCGAACCGTCGCGCCCTTTTAGGTCGGCCCATGTGCGAGCGCCCTGCTTTTTTATTTCGCCTATTTCATTTTTTCTTTTTACTTTGCTATTTTCGTTTTTTTCAACTTTAAAGAATTTGGGCTTTCAAGAAATTTCCAAAAAAAATAATGAAGAGAATTTTGGAGAAAGATGTTGAAGAAATCATAAAAGGATTGTGGATTCACAAAAAAATCGCATATTAATAAATGCTCAAGGTTTTGAACATTTTCATGTATTCAAAAAAAATCATGACTTTGATCAAAATTTTGCGAATTGAAATAATGTTCATGATTTTATAATTATTTTTAAAACATTTTTTACAAAATTGTTCCCAAGTTTCAAAAAAACTTCATCAACTAAAAAAACCTTCATCGATTCAAAATATGTTCACGCATTTCCAAAACATGTTCTTCAAAAAATCCAAAAATTTAAAAATTGTTAGTCAATTCAAAAACTCTTCATGAGTTTGAAAACATATTTGAAATATTTTAAAATACTCGTGAATTCTAAAAATCTTCACGGTTTAAAATTTTCACGAGTTTGTAATTTTTTTAAAGGATTTTAAAAATGTTCACGATTTCCAAAAGATGTTCATGATTTCAAAATAAATATTCACGAATTTAAAAAATGGTCATGATTTCCAGAAATCACAAATTTGAAAGATGTTCATGTTTTGAAAGAATGTTCAGAATTTTAAAAATCACAAATTCGATAGATGTTCATATTTCAAAAAATGTGCACAAATTTTAAAGATGTTTGCAAAAATAAAAAATAAAAATAAATAAAAAATAAGAAGATTAGAAAGGAAAATAAAAAATAAAAAAGAATGAAAAATTAAAAAAATAAAATAGAAAATAGTAGAAGTGTAAAAGAAGAACAATAAAAAATGAAAACAGGAAAAAACCAAGGAAATAAAAAAAACATTTCTGGAAAATACATCCTAAAATGGGTAGGCCGAAACAATAATTGAGTGCAGTGGAGGGGTGAGCAGTAGGTCACTCGCGCTCGACCTACACGCCAAATAGGAGACTCCTCGCCCAACGCCGTGGGCGACCGGAAGGAATAGGCAACCGACATAAACAAGAGAAAATCTAAAGGCCTGACGTTATGGTTGACACAAATCACAACGTACAACCCACAACAAAACAATTAGGACAACACATAACAACAAAAATAGATGACATCATCTTTATGACTTTTAAGTCACATTTAGATGTACCTTCGACTGGCCCTCTCGTAAAAGGAGGACATCAAAACAAATGTGTTGAACGTGACATATTTGTACTACTAATCCTATCCTCTCTAGCCTTGTATAGTTGACTCCTAGAGATATGATAGGGTTAGTTTCCTTGTCACGCAAGACATCTCATGTATATATTGTGACCAACTCCGAGGAATACAATTGAGTTGCACCAAATATTCTCTCTACATGGTATCAGTTTTACCACGATCTCTCCTCGCTTCCGCAACCCGCAGCCGCCGCACCCTCACGTAGCCACCGCTGCCGCCATCTCCAACCCTAGTGTCGCCGCCACTATCTCTCCCGTAGCCGCCGCCGTCGCTATCTCTCCCAAAACCCTAAGCTGTCGCCGATGTTCCCTTCTTCCACAGCTGCCGCTGCCCTCTCTCCCAAAACTCTAGCGCGCCACCGTTGTTCTTCTACAGCCGCCGCGCCCCTTCCCCGGCTCGGCCACCACCCAAACTCTACACCACCCGCCGCCACCTCTCTGCCTCCCCTCGCCACCATGTCCCGCTCCAAGGCTGAACCCTCTAACGTTGGTTCCTTTGCTGGCGCCATCTTCACCTCTGACTGCCTCAACGAGCTCCACATCAAAGACCACGTACCCATCGTCCTCGATTCGCCGTCCTACAACGTGTGGCGCACCTACTTCACGCTCTTGTTCCGCTCCTACCGTCTCATCGAGCACGTTGACGGGAGCGTCGACTTCCCCGACACAAAGGATGACGACGAATGGCTCATCATGGACGCCTGCATCATCAAGTGGTCTTTTCTCACCATCTCTGCAGGTCTCTTCAACATGGTAAACTCTCGTGATCCATCGGCGTACGCCATGTGGACACGGCTGTGCGACCTCTTCCTCGACAATCAACTCCAACGTCGTGTCTTCCTCCAAGGGGAGTTCTTCACTATGGAGCAAAATGATCTTTCGATTGACGAGTACTGCACGCAGCTGAAGGTTATTACCGACGAGCTACGCGATGTTGGCATGACCATCAATGACTCCGTCCTCCTCACCAACCTCCTTCGGGGCCTCCACCCGACCTCGGCCAGTCCACCGCCAACCTCTCCCTCCTCGCGCCGGCGTACGCCAAGGCGATCACGTACCTTCGCATGGAGGAGAAGGGCCTTTGTCACTCCGCTCGGCACGCGACTCACGCGGCGCTCCATGTCGACCTCGCCGCCGGCACCGGCACGCCTCCCGCCCCGATAGCGCACGTGCTCCTGCTCCGACCCCACCTCCCGCGCCCGCCCCCTCTCGTGCCGCAAGTAGAAGGGTCGTGGGGGTGGGCCCGCAACTCCAACACTACGTAGAGCCCGCCAGCGACCACCACCGTCGCTCCTCCACCTTGGATGTCGGGGTACAATCCCTAGACGGGTGTTGTGCATGCGTACTCCATGCCCGTCCCTCGCCCTTCTGCTCCGGGCATCCTCGGTCCGCGGTCGGCCTCTCATCAGGCGCTCCTGACCGTGCCCGCCCCCGGGCCCACGACATATGGTGGTGCGGCGCCCTACGGTGGTCTGGCGGCATATGCTCGCCCTCTGGCATACGGTGCATACAGCGGTACACACGGCAGTGTCTGGGATCCCGCCCTTCTCTCCGCTCTTCATGTCACACCCTCGTCGAGTAACTACAGCGGAGGTGGCGATTGGTATATGGACACCGGTGCCGCCGCTCACATGGCTTCCAACCCTGGTATCCTCTCCCGCGCCTCCCATATCCCTTCAACTCTCGTATTGTGGTTTGTGATGGCTCCTCTCTTCCCATCACCCATCACGGTTCATCCTCCCTTCTGTTTCCCTCCTCCTCTTTAACTCTTAATAATGTGCTTGTTTCACCATCCTTAATCAAAAACCTATGCTTTGTTCATACTCTTACTCGTGAAAATCCTGTCACTGTTGAGTTTGACGCTCTTGGTTTCTCTGTCAAGGATGCTCGCTCCCAGAGGGTTCTACATCGATGTGATTCCCTCGACGATCTCTACCCTTGTGGTCCTACGATGAGTGGCGGTTCGGTTGCTCTTCATGCCGACTTCTCGCTTTGGCACGCTCCACTTGGTCATCCCGGCGCCGACGCTCTTCACAAAATTTTGAGCACTTTTCCCTTTTCATGTAATAAATCAGGGCACATACTTGTCATGCTTGCCGTATAGGAAAACACGTCCGCTTTCCGTTTCCTTCATCTACATCAATGGCCACTTTTCCTTTTGATGTTATTCATTGTCATGCTTGGACATCTCCAGTGCCTAGCAATTTGGGCTTATCATATTATCTTGTGATCTTAGATGACTTTTCTCATTTCACTTGGACTTTTCCGCTATGCCATAAATCCGATGTCGCCTCCACCCTTCACTCATTTTATGCTTACGTCCACACCCACTTTCATCGCACCATTGCTCACCTTCAAACGGATAACAGAAAAGAATTTGATAATCTCGCCATTAGACATCTTGTTTCTACTCATGGCATCATCTTTCGCCTTACATGTCCATACACATCCCAACAAAACAATCGTGATGAACGTGTCCTTCGCACCCTCAATGAGAGTGTCTGTGTGTTGCTTTTCCATGCACACATGCCCACATGTTTCTGTCCAGATGCTCTCGACACCGCCACTCTCCTTCTCAACATCCGGCCTTGCAAACCATGATGGAGCTATACACCTTATCATCTTCTGTTTGAGTCTCCTCCATCCTATGACGATCTCCACGTCTTCGGTTGTTTGTGTTACCCCAACATCACCGCTACCGCTCCACATAAACTTGCGTTGCGGTCTATTGCTTGTGTCTTTCTTGGCTATCAACCCAACACCTAAGGATTTCGCTGCTATGACCCGGTCTCTCGTCGTGTCTTCGTCTCACGGCATGTTTACTTTGATGAGGTTGTCTTCCCTTTTCAGCAGGTTACATCGACAGCGACTCCATCCTCGGATGCTCCCCCTCGACGACCTCGAGGAGCCCTTGTGCTTCCTCCGCCGCGCCTGTGTGCATCTTTGACGGGGCCTCCCTTGTCGGCTCTGGTGGAGCCGGCCTCGCCACGGGAGGCTTCAGCGCCAGCTTCCACGTTGGTCGCAGCCTTGCCCATGCCCCCGCTGGTTGTCGTCTCTCCAGCGCCCACGACCTCATCTCCGACACCCACAGCCTCGTCTCCGCCATCCCGCGGCCTCGCCTGTGGCTTCTTCACCGTCAACGGCGGCCTCGACCGCTGCCTCATTGCCCGCGGCCTCGACTGCCGCCTCCTTGCCCCGGTCCTTCCCGCAACCTCGTCCTCATCCTCTTCCGCAACAGAGGTTGCGCCTCCGCTATGATGTCAGGCTCGGCCCCGCCTCCGCCACCTCATCACTCTATGGTGACGCATGCTAAAGACGGGATTCCTCAACCGAACCCTCGCTATCACAATCTCAGCGTCACGGTCAACTCTCCAATACCGCGCTTGGTGCATGATACGTCTTCAACGTATCTATAATTTATGAAGCATTCATGCTGTTTTATTATCTGTTTCGAATGATTATGGGCTTTATTATACACTTTTATATTACTTTTGGGACTAACCTATTAACCGGAGGCCCAACCCATATTGCTGTTTTATTGCTTGTTTCAGAATTTCGAAGAAAAAGGAATATCAATCGGAGTCCAAATGGAATGAAACCTTCGGCATCGTGATTTTTTTGGAAGAATATGATCCTGGAGACTTGGAGTTCACGTCAGAAGATCCTCGAGGAAGCCAGGAGATAGGAGGGCGCGCCCACCCCCCACCCCCCTAGCGCGCCCCCTGTCTCGTGGGCCCCTCGAGCACCCCCCGACCGACTTCTTTTGCCTATATAAGCCCACGTACCCTAAAAACACCGACAACGAAGATAGATCGGGAGTTCCGCCGCCGCAAGCCTCTGTAGCCACCAAAAACCTCTCGGGAGCCCGTTCCGGCACCCTGCCGGAGGGGGAACCCATCACTGGTGGATATCTTCATCATCCCGGCGCTATCCATGACGAGGAGGGAGTAGTTCACCCTCGAGGCTGAGGGTATGTACCAGTAGCTATGTGTTTGATCTCTCTCTCTCTCTCTCTCTCTCTCTCTCTCTCGTGTTCTCTCTCTCGTGTTCCCTCTATGGCACGATCTTGATGTATCACGAGCTTTGCTATTATAGTTGGATCTTATGATGTTTCTCCCCCTCTACTCTCTTGTAATGGATTGAGTTTTCCCTTTGAAGTTATCTTATCGGATTGAGTCTTTAATGATTTGAGAACACTTGATGTATGTCTTGCCGTGCTTATCTGTGGTGAGAATGGGATATCATGTGCCACTTGATGTATGTTTTGGTGACCAACTTGCGGGTTCCACCCATGAACCTATGCATAGGGGTTGGCACACGTTTTCGTCTTGACTCTCCGGTAGAAACTTTGGGGCACTCTTTGAAGTACCTTGTGTTGGTTGAATAGATGAATCTGAGATTGTGTGATGCATATCGTATAATCATGCCCACGGATACTTGAGGTGACAATGGAGTATCTAGGTGACATTAGGGTTTTGGTTGATTTGTGTCTTAAGGTGTTATTCTAGTATGAACTCTATGATAGATTGAGCGGAAAGAATAGCTTCATGTTATTTTACTACGAAAACTCTTGAATAGATAGAACAGAAAGGATTACTTTGAGGTGGTTTCGTACCCTACCATAATCTCTTCGTTTGTTCTCCGCTATTAGTGGCTTTGGAGTGACTCTTTGTGCATGTTGAGGGATTGTTATATGATCTATCTATGTTATTATTGTTGAGAGAACTTGCACTAGTGAAAGTATGAACCTTAGGCCTTGTTTCTTACCACTGCAATACCGTTTACGCTCACTTTTATCATTAGTTACCTTGCTGTTTTTATAATTTCAGATTACAAATACCTTTATGTACCATCCATATTACACTTGTATCACCATCTCTTCGCCGAACTAGTGCACCTATACAATTTGCCATTGTATTGGGTGTGTTGGGGACAGAAGAGACTCTTTGTTATTTGGTTGCAGGGTTGCTTGAGAGAGACCATCTTCATCCTACGCCTCCTATGGATTGATAAACTTTAGGTCATCCACTTGAGGGAAATTTGCTACTGTCCTACAAACTTGTACACTTGCAGGCCCAACAACGTCTACAAAAAGAATGTTGTGTAGTAGGCATCAAGCTCTTTTCTAGCACCGTTGCCAGGGATGTGAGTGCTTGAAGGTATATCTTTAGATCTTGCAATCAAATCTTTTTGTTTCCTGTTTTATCACTAGTTTAGTTTATAAAGAAAATTATAAAAAATGGAGTTGAGTTTGTCTCATACGCTTCATCTTTTTAATATCTTTCATGAGAATGATGGTAAGGAAAATTGTGCTCAAGTGCTAGAAGAAGAAGTCTATAAAATGATTGGTACTAGATCTTTGTATGATGAGCATGATTGCAATGTTGTTAGTATGAATTCCTTGAATATCCATGATGCTAATGATATGAAAAGCCACAAGTTTGGGGAAGCTATGTTTGATGAAGATGATATTTTTTGTCCCCCAAGCTTTGATGAGAATATTTATTATGATAAAAGCATGCCTCCTATTTATGATGATTATATTGATGAAAGTGGGTTTGGAAGAGTGCCAACTTTATTTAGTGATGATTCCACTATTTCAGAAGAGGTTCCAATTGATTATGAGAACAAAGTTGCTATTTATGATAATTATTGTGATGACTTGTATGCTATAAAGAATAAAAATAACCATGAAACTTGTCATCATGATTTTAGTTTTCAATTGGATTATGCCTCACATGATAATTATTTTGTTGAGTTTGCCCCCACAACCATTCCGAATGAGAAGAATTTTGCTTATGTGGAGAGTAGTAAATTTTCTATGCTTGTAGATCATGAAATGAATGCTTTAGGTGCTGGTTATATTGTTGAATTCATTCATGATGCTACTGAAAATTATTATGAGGGAGGAATATATGCTTGTAGGAATTGCAATAATATCAAATTTCCTCTCTATGTGCTTAAAATCTTGAAGTTATGTTTGTTTTACCTTCCTATGCTAGTTGATTATTGTTCCCATAAGTCGTTTGCTCACAAAATCCCTATGCATAGGAAGTGGGTTAGGCTTAAATGTGCTAGTCATATGCTTCATGATGCTCCCGTTATGTTTCAATTCTTATCTTTTATGTGAGCATCATTGTCATCATCATGCCTAGCTAGAAAGGCATTAAAGAAAAGCGCTTGTTGGGACACAACCCAATATTTATCCTTACTGTTTTTGTGTGTTCACATGATTATGCTACTGTAGTAATCATGTTTTATAGCTTTTTTTCAATAATGTGCCAAGTAGAACCTTTGGGAAGAGTTGGGTGAAGTCTATGTGATCTTGCTGTAAAAAACAGAAACTTTAGCGCTCACGAGAATAGCTGCCATTTTTTACTGGAGAGTGATTTTAGGTTGATTCTTTTTTAAGATGATTAATAGACAAATTACTCAGGTCCACCAATTTATTTCAGAATTGTTTGAGTTCCATAAGTATACGTTTGATACAGATTACTACAGACTGTTCTGTTTTTGACAGATTCTGTTTTCATTGTGTTGTTTGCTTATTTTGATGAATCTATGGCTAGTATGTAAGGGTATGAACCATAGAAAAGTTGGAATACAGTAGGTTTAACACCAATATTAATAAAGAATGAGTTAATTACAGTATCTTAAAGTGGTGGTTTGTTTTCTTGTACTAACGGAGCTTACGAGTTTTGTCTTGAGTTTTGTGTGGTTGAAATTTTCAAGTTTTGGGTAAAGATTCGATGGACTATGGAATAAGGAGTGGCAAGAGCCTAAGCTTGGGGATTCCCAAGGCACCCCAAGGTAATATTCAAGGACAACCAAGCAACTAAGCTTGGGGATGCCCCAGAAGGCATCCCCTCTTTCGTCTTCGTTCATCGGTAACTTTACTTGGAACTATATTTTTATTCACCACATGATGTGTTTTGCTTGGAGAGTCATTTTATTTTGTTAGTATTTGCTTGATGTTATTTATAATAATGTTTTGCATCTTTATTTTCAATAAAAATGTCAAGGATAGCCTTTACCATGCTTATTTTGCTAGTATACATGTTGCTGTTTGAAAACAGAAAGTTTACCGCTGTTGCAAAAATTCCCTAGAAAAGTCAGAGAGTGATATAATGTTGAATCTTTTTGAATAATGAGCTATGATAAATCTTTTACAGCATAGTATTTTTCTTATAATTGATGGAGTTAGATAAGTATGATGAATCTTGCATTCTTTACAGACTATACTGTTTTGGCAGATTGCTGTTGTGTTTGCATTGTTTGCATATGTTTGCTTGTTTAATGATTCTATTTTGGGACAGGAGTATTAAATATGCAGAGACATTTAGTATTCAATGTTGAATAATAATCTTAGTGATTTGTTACAGTAGAAAATGATAAGGTTTTGCATTGGTTTATACTAACCTATCTCATGAGTTGTTGTTGAGTTTGGTGTGGATGAAGCTTTTGATAAAAAAAGAAACCATGATATGAGAGGAATGAAGGAGACACAAAAGTTCAAGCTTGGGGATGCCCAACGCACCCCAAGATAATATTCCAAGAAGTCTCAAGCACCTAAGCTTGGGGATGCCCCGGTAGGCATCCCACCTTTTTTCTTCTACAACTATCGGTTAGTATCGGTTGAGCCTAAGTTTTTGCTTCTTCACATGAGTTGTGCTATCCTTGCAATGTAGTTTTGTTTTGCTTTGATTTCTGCTTGAATAAAATACCAAGATATGAAATTCTTAAATGAGAGAGAGTCTTCATATAGTTACATAATTATTTAACTACTCATTGATCTTCACTTATATCTTTTTGGAGTAGTTTGTCATTTACTCTTGTGCTTCACTTATATCCTATGAGTAAATGGTTGAATGAGTTGAATGTCATAAATCTGAAATTATATATGTTTCATTTTCTTATCCCATGGGGAGTAATGACTTCACATATAAGAAGTAGAGGTTGTAAATTTATTGGAGGTTAGCAAGCATTGTATTAGTCATTTGAACAATTCATGAAAGAATATTGAAGGAAGAGGGATTTCACATATAAATATATTATCCTAGACATCTTTTATAATTGTGAGCACTCATTAAGTATGACATGCTAAAGAGTTGATGTTGGACAAGGAAGACAACATAATGGGTTATGTTTTCTCACATTTCAGTTAAAGTATATTGTCATGGATCATTCAAACATGTTGAGCTTGCCTTTCCCCCTCATGCTAGCCAAAATTCCTTGCACCAAGTAGAGATACTACTTGTGCTTCCAAATATCCTTAAACCCAGTTTTTGCCATGTGAGTCCACCATACCTACCTATGGATTGAGTAAGATCCTTCAAGTAAGTTGTCATCGGTGCAAGTAATAAAAATTGCTCTCTAAATATGCATGACTTATTAGTGCGTAGAAAATAAGCTTTGTACGATCTTGTTATGGAAGCAATAAAAGCGACGGACTGCATAATAAAGGTCCATATACAAGGGGCAATATAAAGTGACGTTCTTTTGCATTAAGATTTTGTGTATCCAACCCTAAAAGCGCATGGCAACCTCTGCGAAGGGCCTATCTTTTTACTTTATGTCTTTTACTTTATGCAAGAGTCAAGGTGATCTTCACCTTTCCCTTTTTCATTTTATCCTTTGGCAAGCACTTTGTGTTAAGGTGATCCTGATATATATATATCCAATTGGATGTACGTTAGCATGAACTATTATTATTGACATCACCCAAAGGTGAATACATTTGGAGGCAACATTATAAGCCCCTATCTTTCTCTGTGACTGATTAAAACTTCATAACGACAAGTATTGCGTGAGTGTTAGCAATTGTAGAAGACTATATGATAGTTGAGTGTGTGAAGTTTGCTAAATCAAAGCTCTGACATAGACCCTTCCTGAAAATAGGATGAATTGCAATTGTTTGATGACTAAGAATGAAGTTTGCTAGTTTTCAAGAAAGTTTATGGTCTATGCTTTAACATGTGAATAGCTTGTTACTTGATCATGAAAAGTTTTATGAGATGAACTACTATTATGACATATAATGATGCTAGTAAAGGTGATTGAAATTATCATTGATCAAACTTGTGCACTACTAGCATTCACACTTCATAAATTCTTTCTGTATCATTTACCTACTCGAGGACGAGTAGGAATTAAGCTTGGGGATGCTGATACGTCTCCAACGTATCTATAATTTATGATGCATTCATGTTATTTTATTATCTGTTTTGAATGATTATGGGCTTTATTATACACATTTATATTACTTTTGGGACTAACCTATTAACCGGAGGCCCAGTCCATATTGCTGTTTTATTGCCTGTTTCAGTATTTCGAAGAACAGGAATATCAAATGGAGTCCAAACGGAATGAAACCTTCGGCAGCGTGATTTTTTGGAAGAATATGATCCTGGAGACTTGGAGTTCACGTCAGAAGATCCTCGAGGAAGCCAGGAGATAGGAGGGCGCGCCCACCCCCTGGGCGTGCCCCCCTTTCTCGTGGGCCCCTCGAGCACCACCCGACCGGCTTCTTTCGCCTATATAAGCCCACGTACCCTAAAAACACCGATAACGAAGATAGATCGGGAGTTCTGCCGCCGCAAGCCTCTGTAGCCACCGAAAACCTCTCGGGAGCCCGTTCTGGCACCCTGCCGGAGGGGGAACCCATCACTGGTGGCCATCTTCATCATCCCGGCGCTATCCATGACGAGGAGGGAGTAGTTCACCCTCGAGGCTTAGGGTATGTACCAGTAGCTATGTGTTTGATCTCTCTCTCTCTCTCTCTCTCTCTCTCTCTCTCTCTCTCGTGTTCTCTCTCTCGTGTTCCCTCTATGGCACGATCTTGATGTATCGCGAGCTTTGCTATTATAGTTGGATCTTATGATGTTTCTCCCCCTCTACTCTCTTGTAATGGATTGAGTTTTCCCTTTGAAGTTATCTTATCGGATTGAGTCTTTAATGATTTGAGAACACTTGATGTATGTCTTGCCGTGCTTATCTGTGGTGAGAATGGGATATCATGTGCCACTTGATGTATGTTTTGGTGACCAACTTGCGGGTTCCACCCATGAACCTATGCATAGGGGTTGGCACATGTTTTTGTCTTGACTCTCCGGTAGAAACTTTGGGGCACTCTTTGAAGTACTTTGTGTTGGTTGAATAGATGAATCTGAGATTGTGTGATGCATATCGTATAATCATGCCCACGGATACTTGAGGTGATAATGGAGTATCTAGGTGACATTAGGGTTTTGGTTGATTTGTGTCTTAAGGTGTTATTCTAGTATGTACTCTATTATAGATTGAGTGGAAAGAATAGCTCCATGTTATTTTACTACGAACTCTTGAATAGATAGAACAGAAAGGATAACTTTGAGGTGGTTTCGTACCCTACCATAATCTCTTCGTTTGTTCTCCTCTATTAGTGGCTTTGGAGTGACTCTTTGTTGCATGTTGAGGGATTGTTATATGATCTATCTATGTTATTATTGTTGAGAGAACTTGCACTAGTGAAAGTATGAACCTTAGGCCTTGTTTCTTACCATTGCAATACCGTTTACGCTCACTTTTATCATTAGTTACCTTGCCGTTTTTATAATTTCAGATTACGAAGACCTTTATCTACCATCCATATTGCACTTGTATCACCTTCTCTTTGCCGAACTAGTGCACCTATACAATTTACCATTGTATTGGGTGTGTTGGGGGACACAAGAGACTCTTTGTTATTTGGTTGCAGGGTTGCTTGAGAGAGATCATCTTCATCCTACGCCTCCCATGGATTGATAAACCTTAGGTCATCCACTTGAGGGAAATTTGCTACTGTCCTACAAACCTGTGCACTTGCAGGCCCAACAACATCTACAAGAAGAAGGTTGTGTAGTAGACATCAGTGTGCTCTGCATTGAGTGATCTGCACTGGCTTGCGGCTATGCGCGCTGATTATGATGCCCTCGTCGCCAACCGGAGCTGGACGTTGGTTCCTCCCCCCCCCCCCGGTGCCAACATCATCACCGGTAGGTGGGTATTTCGGCATAAGCTTCTCTCGGATGGCTCTCTAGACAGGTACAAGGCTTGTTGGGTTGTTCGCGACTTTGCTCAACGTGTCGGTGTTGACTTCTCGGAGACTTTCTCTCTGGTTGTTAAACCCACCACGATTCGTGTGGTTCTTCAGTTAGCCGCCTCCCGTCACTGGCCTGTTCATCAGCTCGACATCAACAACGCTTTCCTCTACGGTCATCTTTAGGAGCGTGTTCTCTGTCAGCAGCCTACCGGGTTTGTTGATCCCACCCGGCCCGACGATGTCTGCCTGCTATCACAATCTCTCTATAGTCTGAAATAGGCGCCTCATGCGTGGTATCAATGTATTGCAACATTTCTCATTGCTCTTGGGTTTCGCAGCACCACCTCCGACACGTCGCTATTTGTGCTTCATCGAGCTGATCATGTGTAGGATCGAAAGTATGTCTAGAGGGGGGGTGATTAGACTACCTGACCAAATAAAAACTTAACCTTTTCCCAATTTTAATTCTTGGCATATTTTAGCAACTTAGCACAAGTCAAGCAATCTCAACACAATTCAAGCAAGCATGCAAAGAGTATATGAGCAGCAGAAAGTAATGCACGCAACTTGCAAGAAAGTAAATGGGAGGAGTTTGGAGGGAGCAAACGCAATGTTGACATGGAGATTTTTGGCGTGGTTCCGATAGGTGGTGCTATCGTACATCCACGTTGATGGAGACTTCAACCCACGAAGGGTAACAGTTGCGCGAGTCCACGGAGGGCTCCACCCACGAAGGGTCCACGAAGAAGCAACCCTGTCTATCCCACCATGGCCATCACCCACGAAGGACTTGCCTCACTAGGGTAGATCTTCACGAAGTAGGCAATTTCCTTGCCCTTACAAACTCTTTGGTTCAACTCCACAATCTTGACGGAGGCTCCCAAGTGACACCTAACCAATCTAGGACACACCACTTTCCAAAAGGTAATACATGGTGTATTGATGATGAACTCCTTGCTGGAGAAAAGGTCCCGATGTTCCGTGTCAGATGGGCCAAGAGCGTCACAAAAGAAGACCGGTATTTCACCACCATGGTTATACCCGAAGCCAAATCCAAGACCGCGGGCGCAAACGTCACTGCGAAAAATGAGCCATGGGTACTGCTTCCCAAGTGGACCAATGCTTCTTCATTACCGACCCGCCAAAGCCCAGTCATGTTGTCGTGAGGAGAGGCAAAAGGAAGATCATCGGAATGGATGGAGTCGCCAATGAGCAAGACTGCGACAAGTACGGCGACCCGAAGATGGATTATGACGACGACGATGAAGTATCAGCATACACCACAAGAATAAGCAGGACCACCCTACCTAAAGGACGTCCGTTCAAGAGAAGAACTCCATTTACGAAAAATAAGGGCAAGAAGATTGTGAACAGATAGCTAGCTAAGATCGACTGTATTTAAATTGTAGCCTTCATTTCTCGATTGTATTTCATCGGCACTTTTTGAACTCATGAATGTTTTTAAATTTCATGGGCACTCGATCTCGATCCCCCTCCATCTTGATCGCTATCCCACCTCGCCAGATCAGGTCCCCCTCACCGCCGAGCACCCCCCACACCATCTCCCGCGCTCCACCAGCCGCCGCCGCCGACTCCCGGCCCGCACCCTCCCCCACTCCACCGTCGCCGATGACCCACCGCACCCTCCCCCACTCCACCTTTTTCATATTCATAAATATTTTCAAATAACAAATTTGAACACATTTTTTTAAAAAATTATTACTATTTTTATAAAAAAATATTACTGTTATGATTTAAACAAGTTTGAACATATTTTTAAACACAAATAAATATCAAACAACATTTTAAATGCATAAAAATAAAAATTGGGGAGCCTGGGAGTTGAACCCAGGACCTCCTAGTGTGTGTGTTGTGTGCTAGTGGGCGGGTTCTGATGTAGATTGGGTTAGGTGGAATATAACCTGAGGGCTCGAACTGTAATAAAAAAACATTCTAATGGCGCACCGCTGTGGGGTGCGCCATTGCTATCTAGAAAAACATTCTAATGGCGCACCGCTGCGGGGTGCGCCATTAGTAAGCTTCCTCCCACTCCACCTATTCCCCTCCCTCGCTAGATCCCCACTCGACCTAATTTGCCCCCTCCGCCCCAACCGTACGCTGCCGCCACACCTGCACGCCCCCTCCGTCTCCTCCGTCCGCCATGCCTGCATGCCGTCGGCGATGCCGCCGCCTCTCCTTCCCCGCCTTCTTCTTCCCTGCCTTCCCTTCCTCTCCTTCCCCACGAAGAAGCCGCTCGTCCAGGCCCAGATCGAGCCCACCCCCGCCGCCCCCGCGCCCCCGCGCCCCCCACCACCGCAGCTCCCCCGCGCCGCCGCCCCCGCGCCCCCTTCACTTACCTCGCCGCCCCCGCGCCCCCACACCCCCACCACCGCAGCTCTCCCGCGCCGCCGCCCACGCGCCCCCTTCACCGACCTCGCCCCCGCGCCCCCTAGGGTTCCGGCTCCAAGGTGGGTGGCAAGCTCCTCGACGCGCCGACCTCCTCGACGCGCTGACCTCCTCGACGCGCCGCCTCCTCCTCTACGGGACATCACCGCCGCCAGACTCCTCCACAAGACGTCGCCGCTTGACGCCTGCATACCTCCTCCGGCACAACTACTGTTGCGCTCTCCGGGACCCATGGTGAGAGACTCCCTCTCTCCATATCACAACTACTGTTATCCTTGATTCAGATGTTCAAAGTGTTCGTAGGTGTCAGTGTTTGAAACTTTGAAACTTTGAAACTTTGAATGGATATAGTCTGAAACTTGTCTGAAACTTGTCTGAAACTTGGGACTTGTCTGAAACTTTGAATGGATACAGTAGATAGTGCATAGAAGCTTAGTTTGTCATAGGTGTCAGTGTCATGTGGATTTATCAGTCTGTAGATGGTCTGAACTCTGAACCTAGTAGCATGTGTCCTGCTACAATAGATAGTGCATAGAAGCTTAGTTTTCTACACATCATATTATTTCAGGTTTTGCCTTCATGATGTTATCATTATAAGGCTCTAAGAACTGAATTAAGAACTGGTTTTGCAAGCTGAGATTTCTGCTGTGATGTAATTGTTACTAATCCCTGCCATATGACTATAGTAGTAATAATGTAAGGCTGGTGACCCACCGACAGTAGGATGTTTCTGCATTAGGTGCAGAACAGAGTAGTACATTGTTGAATGGTGTACTGACAGTAGGTTGGTGCAAAACAGAGTAGTATATTGTTCTTTAACGTGGCATGGAAGAACAAGATCAACCCAATTGGTTTCATTGCCACATCTTGTTCTTGTTCAGAGCAGTAGTTAGTGATGCTTATTCAGCACAATCAGTTAATATCAGTCAAATAATTTTATTCCACACAATAGTGTATTAACAGTAGCCCATTGTTCACTACATTTGGAGTATGGTTCTGGCTCACACTGTATTTGTAATTCTACTATAAATTTGCACTATAAATCTATTGAAATTATACTGTTAATACACTGCAACTACATGTCTACTGTATTTACATCCTCTTCTATACCTTATATTAAGATGCATATATTGTTATGTTACGCGAATTGTATCATCTTGCCACCTAAGTCAGCCTTCCCTTTAAGCAGAAAATTCAGTTAGGAGATACTATTAGGAGCTACTGTCAAAAACTTGAGCTACTGTCAAAAACTTGAGCTACTGTCAGAAAATTCAGTTAGGTACAGTTAGGAGCTACTGTCAAAAACTTGAGCTACTGTCAAAAAATTCAGTTATGGCATCTAGAATTATGTCAATTTTGTTTTGTAACTAGAAGACCAAAGTGTTAGGAATTCTGTCCAAACTGTAGTTTTCAGTATTCTGTCCAAACTGAAAACTGTTAAAAAGACCATGTGTTTTTTGGTCAAAATCTGCATGTAAAATTTAGCAACTTCTCTGATTTTATAAAGTTGTTCTTGTATGGGTGAAACTTCACTTGTTTTTAGGCTAGTGCAGGGTGTTGCCTTATTGTGATGCCTCTGAATTACTTGTGATCACATTGAGAAATACTTGCAAAGATGATGATCATCTTTTACAGAAAACTATTTCTGTAAACACGTGAGTAACTTTGCTAGTTTGCTGGGTTTTGTCTTTGACCATTGTGTCGTGATGATTTTGCAGGTACCCCGAGAGGCCCTTGAGTTTGCCGGAATGTCGATTAACTTCCGTTCTGGCAAATTCGGGTACTCCATATGTCCTATTTTCAGCAAAGGTCATGCTGAAATTTTCCGTGAATTTTAGTATAAATTTGCTAAAAATAGGACATATGGGGTACTTGCGACTAATGCATGGGCCGGGGTATCTTAGTACTTAGTTAAGTAGGATCAACAACCCCACCATTCTTGCTGCATTAAACCATAGGTGGCAATAGAGCCAAGTGATTAGGCCCAACTTAGAATTCTCCTTAGCATCGATAAACCCTAGATGATAAACCCAACATAGGTGGCAATAGTGCCAAGTGATTAGGCCCAACCTAGGGTGCCTCGGCATCGATAAACCCTAAATGATGAAAAATTAACTTAGCATTTAGGGTGCCTCGGTGTCGACAAACCCTAAATGATGAAACCTTGGCTTCTATAGGTTGCCTCGGTGTCGATGAGAACTTAAATGATGTATGCTTAGGCTTTTAGGGTGCCTCAGCGTCGACAAACCCTAAATGATAAAAGCTTAGCTTTTAGGATGCCTCGGTGTCGATCTTGTTCCTTGACAATAACCAACTTTTTGACCAAACTTTTTTCCTATTTAGAGCGAAACATGGCCAACAACGATGAGGCCGGCGGTTCGGGCGGCAAGCAATTCTGGGAGCTGTCCCAGGAGTTGGAGGAACAACCTCACCGCTATGAGGACGCCACGGAAGACACCAATCCTGACTACACAACCCCTAGTGGCGTCGGGGATGACACCACTGATGGTGCCACCGAGGATGCCACCACTGATGATGGCGGCGCATGCACAGATGGCAGCCAACCGAAGAAGCAAAGGAAGGACCGGCGCCCGAATGCGCTCCGCACCCTCAAGGAGGAATTTACTCAAGTGGACTCCGACGGGCATCCAACGGAGCCCAAACATATAGTCAAGGGGTACTCGGTTCAGCTCGGGTGCATTCTCCGGAGCACCGTCTCGATCAACACCGAGAACCTTAGGCATAAGGACCAAGGAAATTTGCGCAACCTCCTCTTCACGAAGCTGCACAAACGATACAAGTTCCCCGCCGAATTTGAAAACACAAGCCTCTCAGGGAATAAAGTGAACAGTGCCGCCCTCACGAGGATGAGCACGGCCCTGTCTACTTGGAGAAGCGTGGTGAAGAGAATGATTGAGAAAGGTGATAGTTATGAGAAGATCAAGGCAAAAAATCCTTCGATCAGCGAAGATGGCTACAAGGAGTTCAAGATCAAGTGCGAGAGCAGTGCAACCTCCGAATCAAGTCAGTGGGGGAAAGAAATGCAAGAGTTGAACTTAGGGGAACACAAACTCGGTCCCAGCGGTTACAGAGTGGCGGAGCCTATATGGGTCAAGGAGGACGCGGAGTGTGTCGAGCAAGGCCTACCGCCCCGCTTCGAGAAATACAGCGGTGACAAGCAGACCAGGAACTTTGTTAGGGCCCAGTACAAGGAGGACCCGATAATAAAGGAGCTTACCACGGATCCGAAGACTAGGGCGCTTGAGCTTGTTCTGGCGAAGGAGACTAAAAGCAGTAGCGCGGGGTCGTCTCAGAGCACCCCTGCTTGGGACAACACTCTAAATAGGGTGTTGAACATAATGAAAAACAAGGATAAGCTCAGTAAGCCGACGTCAGCAGGTCGTGTGGCCGGCAAAGGCTTGTCCACAAAATGGTCGTCATACTATACCGCTGGTGGGCGAAAGGAGAAAAAGACCAGCTCGGAAAGCCAATTGCGCGAGGTTGAAGAACTCAAGGCACAAGTGGCACAGATTCCGGAGATTATCCAAGAGCAAGTGCAAGTACAACTAGGGACGACGCTCACCAGCATTATGCCTACCTTGATTCATGGGCTGACGACGTGGATTGCGGGTGGCCAACAGGGGCCGCCCCCGATTCCCAGCTTCACGGCCAGCAACTTGCACAACGCGCAGGCGGCGCCATTGGTGTCTCCGGCGGCGCCATTGCTGTCATCGGCGGCGGCGGTATTGGTGTCTCCGGTGCCGGCACGGGCATTTGAGCTTAATGCACCCGGGTGTACGCCAGCCGGCACCTCGCCAGCAAGCGGCCCCTCCGTCAATTGCACGCCCGCCGTTGGCGGTGCCTCGACATTAGCCGAGCTCGACGCCATTATCACGGTAACTAATTAAGCCTCTCGGCCGAGGACTTCATCTCCTTTTGCCTTTGACTGGGCATCCCTGACGCCCTACATGTTTTCGCAGGGCGCCGCCAATGTTCCGTGCACTCTCCACCACTTCGTGAATGACGACTTGGTTGATGTCGCCAAGGGCAATATCGTTCAACCGGGCAACCCCGTGTTCCACGCTAAACCGATGCCACCCACCATGTATAGGGTTCAACTGGTTCGGATGCTGCCAGGCTGCAACGAGTTGTTACCTCCGATTCAATCCGCCAGGGCTGACGAAGAAGATTTGATGACCCTCAGCGCCTGCCTAAGCTGGCCCCTGCTTTGGCCGAAGAGCCAGATTCGTTTGGGGGCGGGGGACACCACCCCACAGACAAGATCGCCAGTCGTGCCGGCGCCGCGCCATGGCAAGAACGCTGCAACGCTACCGGACATGACGGACATCCCTATGGCACATGATCCAGACATGCATATGGCATAGGATCCGGACGACGATGACAACGACGATGGTACATTTACCAACGTCGATAAGTACTTTGCCGAACATGGGTACGGTGACGAGTTCGGTGGGCCTCCTTCTCAAGAACCCAACCAAGATGACCGCGATCTAGCTGGTACGGCGGAGAAATCCAATTGCAACAGGCGTCGTCTGGCGTTCAATGCCTCCAGCTCCCGCCTTCACCGAGCCTCAGATAGCTGAGGTGCAAAATATTATCAGCCCCAACACGCTCAAGAAGGCGGTCTGTGAGCAGAACTCGGTCCCATTACAGTAGATCAAGAAGAAGGGACGGAAACGAAAGACTGCCAAGGGCGCCGGTGCGAGCCAGCCGGCACGGAGTACGATCCGTGCTCAGGACGGGCCACCTTCACCTCAGGATATCTCGAGGAGCGTGCATGTGGCGGGTAGGGCAATGCTACCAACAAATATGCTCAATGCTGCAACCGGTGCTATGCGGAGTTTGCATGACAGCGTTCTATCTTTGGAGAAGTGGCGTCTCTCCCAGAAAGATGTGGCATACCTGGTTTTCGTGGCCAAGGTGCCAGAGGGCAAGGGCTTTGTGGATGGCGCCATCGGGGGTACGATCGTCCTGCGGTTTGATGACATCTTTGCTATGTTTAATCTTCATCCGCTGCACTACACCTTCGTTCGGCTATTTTCGCTGAGTATGGAGATGCAGATCATTCGAGACAAGACCCCAGACATCGTGATAGTCGACCTCTTCTACATGCGTGCCAAGATCTTGGGCAGCGCTGGGGACCGGCAAGTCGCAAGTTCACACCTCGAAGGCGTCATTCTGGCAAACCCAGATAAGGATAACTTCCTCGTGCCTTACTTTCCCGAGTAAGTCATCCCCTCACCGCCCCGTAACATATGATTTCTTAGATTTCGATCGTTCTTTTTTTTTCTAACATTCCGTGTTCTGTGCAGGGACACACATTGCACACTCATCCTCTTAAGCCCGAAATATTCCACAGCCACGTATTTCGACCCGGACCGTGACTCCAAGATAGACTACACAAATATCAAGAAAGTTCTTGATGATGCTCTCCCCGGCTACGCCACATCTGGAGGCACCTTTAAGAGGCCAGTTCGTAGGTACGGAAGGCACGTGTTCACCCACAATATGACGTTCCCCTGCGTCAAGAAGCCACCTGGCGGTCAGAAGGATGCCTACTATGCCCTCCATCACATGAGGGCGATCGTACGGGACCATAATCACCTTATGCTACCAAATAATGTCAAAGATTGGGCCGCAAGCTTGGCGGCAATCCAGGACGCGGACCTCCAACAAGAATTCTTTCGCATCCAGTCGGAGTTTGCAGAAATCATCCATCAAGATGTCCTTCGTACCTCTGGGCAGTTCTACCTCAGAGAGCAACCGTCCAACAGTGAGATAGACACAACACTTCAAATGCAGGCTGACAACGCCCGCGTCTTCATGACCATCACGAAAGACGGCGGCTTCATCCACGCTTTGGTCCCATGAGTCGAGTTGAAAGTAGTGATGCTATTTGTAGTTCTGAAACATCGATTAGCTCATGTTGTAATTAAACTTTAATGAACTTGTATGTCTCTTTGGTTTGGACAGTCGTTCAACTTAGATGTAATAGATGCTATTTATTAGTAGGACCATGAATCATGCTATTAATGTCTTGCTTTTCTCTTCTGATCCTTTTGTTGCATACTTATATATTGCTTATGTATTTTCTGTTGTCTGGCTTGTGCATAGAGATGCCGTCGTATGTCGTGTACAAGGGTAAGGTTCCCAGAGTCTACGACGACTGGGAGGAGTGTCGGAGACAGGTTCACCGTTTCAGCGGTAATAGTTACAAAGGGTACATCACTTGGGTGGAGGCGGAATCTAGATACGCCCGCTATCTAGCGGGAGAGAGGAGGGAGCATTGGAGGAACCGGGTGAAGACCAGTTTCATCACGATGATGCTCATCGTGATGACCGCAGCTCTCTTCTATGTGATGGTAGTTTAGATGATCGATATCGACTTGTAATGTGAAGACAAACTTGCTACTCGCGGTCTCCGAGACTTGTAATGTTCTATCTTCGTTCGGTCTTTTGTATTCAGAGACTAATATGATGAATTGTATTCAGAGACTTACCTTCTATTGTATTCGATGAATCTGCTGTTGCTGTGTGGTGCTGTCTATATTCTGTCAAATAATATATTTTGTAACCTGTGAAAAAATCAGAAAAAAAACAAAAAAACCCTAATATTAATACTAATGGCGCACCACACAAGACACTAATGGCGCACTGTTATAATCACACTAATGGCGCATCATCCACTGGTGCACCATTAGTACGCCAAAGCACATGGGTACATATGGCCCCCTGGGAGGCATTCTAATGGCACACCATAGGCAATACTAATGGCGCACTACGTGGTGCGCCATTAGAACACCAGATACTAATGGCGCACCGGTGGTGCGCCATTAGAATTTAATTCTAATGGCGTGATGCTAGTGGCGCACCAGTAGTGCGCCATTAGAAGGCAAAACTGGTGCGCCACTAGCATGCCTTTTCCTAGTAGTGGTAAGGTAGCCATAGTGCGGCAATGCGTTGAAGCGGGCGAAGGCCATTCTTCCAAGCAATGCATGATAGTCGCTTTGGAAGGGTGCGATGGTGAAGAGTAGTTCTTCGCTTCTGGAGTTGCCTGGGGAGCCAAATGTTACCTCCAGTACGATGGAGCCCCTGCTGTAAGCTTCAACGCCTGGTATCACCCCTTCAAAGGTGGTGTTGCTTTGGCTAATTCTGGATGGGTTTATCCTCATCCTGCGGACAGTGTCCTCGTATATTAAGTTGAGACTACTGTCGCCGTCCATAAGGACATGGGTGAGACGGTATCCGTCGATTATTGGGTCCAGCACCAAGGCCTTTGATCCTCCGCGCCAAATACTAGTTCGGCCGTCCATGTGATCGAAGGTGATCAGATAAGACATACAGTGCGTGTCTCTATGCGTGCATTCGTGCCTTCTCATGGATGTGTGAGTCGCGTGGATCATGTTTACTGTTTTAACCTCTGGAGGGAATTTTTTCTGTCCCCGAGTGTTCGGCTGGCGAGGTTCATCCTCGTCTTCACTTGGTGTTTCCCTCCCCTTGTGTTCGGCGTTTAATTTGCCGGTCTGCTTGAAGACCCATCATTCTCTATGCGTGTGGTTCGCAGGTTTCTCCGGGGTGCCATGAATTTGGCACAGTCTGTCCAGGACTCTGTTCATACCAGACGGTCCCTCTTTACTGCCTTTAAATGGCTTCTTTTGCTGATCAGGTCGAGAGCCCCTGAATCCGGCATTGACTGTTGTGTTGTCCTGGCTCTCTTCCTTGTTTTGGCATTTGTTTTTATTACGCCGTGGCTTCCCGTTTCCATCCCTTATTTCGGATGTGCTTGCGTCGCTGGTGCCTTTACGGGCTAGCCAGCTATCTTCACCCATGCAAAAGCGGGTCATAAGGCTTGTTAAGGCTGCCATTGTCCTTGGCTTTTCTTGGCCGAGGTGTCAGGCGAGCCACTCGTCGCGGATGCTGTGTTTGAATGCTGCTAAGGCTTCGGTGTCCGGACAATTGACAATTTGATTCTTCTTAGTGAGAAATCTGTTCCAAAGCTTGCGGGCAGACTCTCCGGGCTGTTGGATTATGTGACTTAGATCGTCTGCATCCGGAGGCCAGACATAGGTCCCTTGAAAATTGGCCCTGAAAGCGTCCTCGAGTTCCTCCCAACTCCCAATTGAATTTTCGGGGAGGCTTTTCAACCAGTGTCGGGCTGGTCCCTTCAACTTGAGAGGAAGGTATTTGATGACGTGGAGGTCATCCCCATGAGCCATGTGAATATGCAGGATAAAATCCTCGATCCAGACCCCTGGGTCTGTCGTTCCGTCGTATGCCTCTAAGTTCACAGGTTTAAAACCTTGTGGGAATTCATGGTCCAGTACTTCTTCGGTGAAGCACAGGGGGTGAGCAGCCCCTCTGTATCTGGACGCGCTGTGGCATGCAGTCGGCTGTTGTTGTGTCCGGTGTTTATTCCAAACTGGTATTTGGTTTGTATGATTGTTTTGGTGACCATAGTCCCTCTCCAGGGTGTGTTCTTTAGATCCGTAGATGGACCTGCCGCACTGACTTTCTTATCCAGATGCTCACGTAGATCGTGCGCGGCATCAGTAGCCGTTCTGTTGCGGTTGTCAAGCGATATGTCTGGTCTCCTGGTCGTATTATTCTTTGGTGGAACGGCCTCGTCGTCGAATTCTGGTAGTAGCTTGCGTTTTGGGTAGCTCTTTGTATGGCGATCGTCGCCATATCGTTCTTCAGTGTCTAGCACTTTATTCCATCTGCAGTTGAGCATTTCCTGTGCGGCTTTGAGCCGTTGCTTCTACTTCTTTAAACTTCTCGCTGTGGCCATAAGCTTTCTGTGGAGGTTGTCTCATTCCACGCGTTCTTCCAGAATGATGAATGCATCATTGTCCGGACTGTGTTCTTGTCCTAGGGTGGTTTGATGAGCTCGTCCCTCCGGATCATTGTGATCGGGTATCTGCTCCGAACTCGGTTCGGTGTGACCTGGCTTGTCCTGCTCCATCGCTGGGTCCATGTGGTCGTTATTGCGTTTGGGGTTTACTGGTATGTCGATCCTTCTTGCGCTCTTGTTGCTACTTTTACTGTTGCTGGACTTTGAGCAGCGTCTGTGCCGCCATTTTGGGTTTTGCCCGGGTGTTTTATCTTCGGGATTATCGCCATCGTCCTTCTTGGGCGTATCCACCATGTATATATTGTGTGACGAGGTAGTAGTCCTGCGCCCCAGAGATTCTGAAGCGTCACCTGCATCGTCGTCCATACCGTCGATGTCTTCGGAGTCGAAGTCAAGAACGTCGGTTAAATCATCGATCGTAGCAATGAAGTGGGTGGTGGGTGGGCAGCGAATTCCTTCGTCGCCTGCTTCCCACTCAAGCCGGACATAGTTCGTCCCAGAGCCTCCCGACAAAGAGAGAGACTTTAATGAGTTCGGCATGTCGCCAAAGGGCAAGTGCTGGAAGATGTCCGCAGCGGTAAACTCCATTACCGGAGCCCAACCTAGCTCGGCTGGCTCAAGGGTGTGTGGACTGGAACCAGCAACCGGATACAAGTCCGGGGGCCCGGGGTTACAGGCTTCCACCGCCGATGAGTATGCGGCCTGCGGGGCGGGGTCCACCCCTTCGTCCTTAGGCAACGCAACCTGCTCCGGATTTAGATCTGGGGCTACTGCAGGGGTGATATCCCGAGCATCGTCCGACAGCAGGTCTAAGCCATGCTCATTGTGACTGTTCGGTGCTCCTGGCGCAGGCCCAAATCCGTTGAAGATCAAGTCTCTGCAAATATCCGCTGTGTAGTTCAAGTTTACGAACCTGACCTGGTGGCCAGGGGCATAGCTGTCGATCTGCTCCAGATGGCCAAGCGAATTGGCCCGCAGTGCGAAGCCGCCGAACACAAAGATCTGTCCGGGGAGAAAAGTTTCGCTCTGGACCGTGTTGTTGACGATTGAAGGTGCCATCAAGCCCAGCAGCAACGACACAGAGGAACTCTCAATGAAAGCACCAATGTCGGTGTCAAAACCGGTGGATCTCCGGTAGGGGTTCCAATCTGTGCGTCTTAGGCTGATGGTAACAGGAAGCAAGGGACACAATGTTTACCCAGGTTCAGGCCCTCTCGATGGAGGTAAAACCCTACTTCCTGCTTGATTAATATTGAAGATATGAGTAGTACAAGAGTAGATCTACCACGAGATCGTAGAGGCTAAACCCTAGAAGCTAGCCTATGATGGTATGATTGTAATTGTGATCGGCCTTCTAAGGACCAACCTCTCCGGTTTATATAGACACCGGAGAGGGCTAGGGTTTACATGGAGTTGGTTACAAGGAAGGAAATATAATATCCGGATCACCAAGCTTGTCTTCCACGCAAAGGAGAGTCCCATCCGGACACGGGACGGAGTCTTGAGTCTTGTATCTTCATGCTCCAATAGTCCGAATGATGTATATAGTCCCGCTGTCCGGATACCACCTAATCCAGGACTCCCTCAGCGGCAGATGAGGAAGGCCTGCATTGCCCTCTGGGCAGTCCTCGCGAGCTTGATCCCTCAAGGCTCCTTCGCGAGGTTGGTCCTGCGAGCGATCCTCGCGAGGTCGGTCACGCCACTCCTGGCGAGGGCCTCGGTCGTCCCATCGTCCTATGCCTCGGCCTCCTCCTAGGCCATAGCCCCGGTCGTTGCGCTCGGGGCGTTGATGTCTACTACACAACCTTCTTCTTATAGACGTTGTTGGGCCTCCAAGTGCAGAGGTTTGTAGGACAGTAGCAAATTTCCCTCAAGTGGATGACCTAAGGTTTATCAATCTGTGGGAGGTGTAGGATGAAGATGGTATCTCTCAAGCAACCCTGCAACGAAATAACAAAGAGTATCTTGTGTCCCCAACACACCCAATACAATGGTAAATTGTATAGGTGCACTAGTTCGGCGAAGAGATGGTGATACAAGTGCAATATGGATGGTAGATATTGGTTTTTGTAATCTGAAAATATGAAAACAACAAGGTAATTACTCCACACATCGACCGCTATCCAGCATGCATCTGGATTATTAAGTTCATAAGAACAGAGTAACACATTAAGAAAGATGACATGATGTAGAGGGATAAACTCATGCAATACGATATAAACCCCATCTTTTATCCTCGATGTCAACAATACAATACGTGCCTTGCAACCCTTATTGTTACTGGGTAAGGACACCGCAAGATCGAACCCAAAGCTAAGCACTTCTCCCACTGCAAGAAAGATCAATCTAGTAGGCCAAACCAAACTGATAATTCGAAGAGACTTGCAAAGATAACTCAATCATACATAAAAGAATTCAGAGGAGATTCAAATATTTCTCATAGATAAACTTGATCATAAACCCACAATTCATCGGATCTCGACAAAGACACCGCATAAAAGAGTTACATCGAATAGATCTCCACAAGAGAGGGGGAGAACATGGTATTGAGATACAAAAAGAGAGAAGAAGCCATCTAGCTAATAACTATGGACCTGAAGGTCTATGGTAAACTACTCACAACTCATCGGAGGGGCTATGGTGTTGATGTAGAAGCCCTCTGTGGTCGATTCCCCCTCCGACGGAGCACCGTCGAAGGCTCAAAGATGGGATCTCGCGGATACAGAAGGTTACGGCGGTGGAAATTGTTTTTCATTGGCTCCCTGGATGTTTTCAGGGTACGTGGGTATATATAGGAGGAAGAAGTAGGTCGGTGGCCGCCCGAGGGGCCCACAAGATTGGGGGGCGCGCCCTCCACCCTCGTGGCCGCCTGGGCTGCTTCTTAGCTTGCACTCCAAGTCCTCTGGATCATGTTTGTTCCAAAAATCACGCTCCCGAAGGTTTCATTCTGTTTGGACTCCATTTGATTTTCCTTTTCTTCGAAATACTGAAATAGGCAAAAAAATAGCAATACGGCTGGGCCTCCGGTTAGTAGGTTGGTCCCAAAAATGATATAAATATGTAGAATAAAGCCCATAAACATCCAAAAGGGGTAATGTAATAGCATGGAACAATCAAAAATTATAGATACGTTGGAGACGTATCAACGTCCCAATGGAGAACATGGTAGTCGACGATCCGGCGCCAACCCTCTCCTCCGCGCCATCCTCGCCGGTGCATTGCACCATGACCATCGGCGAGGCCCATGCCCAATACATGGACACTGTGAGGTAGAAGCGTGAGGAGCAGTTCCGGGAGGCGCAGGCCGACGCTGCCTACAACCACCATATCCTCCAGGAGCACCTGCAGGCGGAGGAGCAGATCACCGTGGAGTGGGCGGAGAAGGAGGCGCTGCTCGACTCGTACCACTCCGCACGCGAGGGCCGCCTCGAGCGCTGGCGGTGCCACATGTGGGTGGCGGAGGCTGCGACCGCCTACAAAGAGGGTGATGAAGCGGGCGAGGCGCTCTTTAGCGAAACCGAGGACGAGGCAGAGGACAATGTCGGATCCGATGAGTCCCCGCTCTGCTGGCATCGACGAGGCCCTGCTCCGCTAAGGCCCCGCGACGCCAGCAACGAGGTAGAGGACACTGCTGGCTCCACCTCGCCAACAACGAGTCCGAGGACATTGCCGGCTCAACCGAGGCCCCACCCTGCCGGCAACAAGGGGGAGGATTTCCCCCGCTCCGCCAAGGTGCCACCCGCCGATAACAAGACAGAGGATATCGCCAGCTCCGCCGAGGCCCCGCCCCACCGGCACCGAGGCGGAGGCCCTACTCCGTTAAGGTCCCGCCCCGCTGCTAACAAGGCCGCGCCACACAGAAAACGAGGAAGAGTATAACACGGTAGGTCGCCACCGCTCAGGTCCAAGTAAGTGCACCGCTGCTACCCTCTGGTTGAAGCCAAGCTAGGCGGGTTGATCATTGACGGCCGATTAGCTTCTTGGTGGCGACGTGGAGTCGGAGAGCTATGTTGGAGAAGGACGATGCTTCTACTTAACTTCTAGTGCAGTTGGCTGACTAACACGTGGGCCCAATAGGCATCTGGGCCACATGTCAGTTACGCAACTGCACCTGCAGTTAAGTCACTGAAGCTTCTGTTCGGCTCAGCCGGACATAGGTGGGTAGCTTTGGTTAATTAATTATACCTCCAGCGCACCCCTTTTTAGTTGAAGAATGTATGAAATGTAATGAAATCCGGCATGTTTCTATGAAATCCGACCATGTATGAATGAATTTATTTTGATTAGTTCGAATTCTTGTATCACTGGCATTGGATGAACACGTAAAACAATACATACTAGCATTATTCCCAGGGTGGTCACCTCGTTTGCAACAGTTTCACATGTACTCCCTCCGATCATTTCTAGTCTGCATACAAGTATTGTCTGCAGTCAAAGTATCTCTACTTTGACCAATCTTATAGAAAAAAGTATGCACTTTCACAACGTGCGAAGTAAAAAGGAACAGAAGGAGTACAAAGAGTTTGAGCAGCTTTTTAGCGTTCCTATACATTGCAATCAAACACACAGGCCTGGCAATTCATAGAGAACATTCAAAACAATTGATGATTATGCATCTCAGCGACTCACATGTCGGAGCCAATATTTATTTCACAACTAAAGAATAAAGAAAAAAACTGATCGACGCTGCTGACAGCAAAGGGCATCCCATTCGAAAATATCAAACGCATGTCTTCTTGGTAACATCAATAAGCAAAATTTGACAAGGTTGTCCCATTCCAAAATATCAAATGCCTATGATTGTGGAATGGGCAGGGTTTGCCATTAGTTCGGACATTGACATGCCACCTCGTGCTAAATAAACCAGCTGTTCTTTTTGTGCAGTTCCACCAAAATCAACCAAATTCGCGCGTAGCTTGTATGATTTTGCCCTTATATGTTGCAACGCCTTGAACTTATCGGCACCTCCTTTCTTGTGGTGGAAATGAATGATTCGATGTATTCATGAACATTTTGTGCAGTTCCCATTGAAATCAAGCTGAGCACCCCTGTTTGGACAAATACAAAAAAGTGATTAGTATAAAGCAAACTGTACTATGAATTGACAGTTTAAAGAGGCACCTACATGGTCCATGTAGAGCACACTTTTAGAAAAATGGAACTCACCAGAAAGAATCCTAGAACAACATTGTACTTGCGCATCACAGCAAGAAAATGGAGATTTGTCAGTCCTTCTGAGCTCAAGTTAGTTTGTCTTGTGGGGAGTAATGTAACCATCCTTCAACTGCTCCTTCTGATGAGAAGATAGACATGGCTTCTTCATCCTGGCATAATCGGAACTAGCCACTTCACGTACTCCATATTCTTCTTCAGAGGAGGATGATCCTGTTGTGCAAATACAAGAGGACAACTAAATGCTAGCATCCCTGTTTTCTTAAAAAAAAGGAAAGGAAATATTTAAAACAACACAGATGAAGCACTTCTCAAGGACAATACCACTTTTTCATGACGGTATCTAAATAGTAGCACAACACCAATAGAGATGACAAAGCTCAATCATATGGATGAGATTAGTGGGCGAGTACCAACCTTTGTTAGGAGGCTTATTGTGTAGAGCATACAGATGAAACACTTCTCCGGAACCATTTGTTGCTATCTACTGTGGTGGCCATGCTTACTATATACTCCTCGATTAGTTTAATGTTTCCAACATCTTCTTGTGCAGTTCCACCAAAATATAAGGTATCTTCAAAGAAGATCCTTGTTTGCACAAGTAGAGATAATTATGTGTTACATTAAGAGTGGCATCAAATCAGTGGTAAAACAATTGCTCGTTCCAGCCATAGCAATAAATTAAGATGCAAAACTATATCACTACTTGTGTCATCACAGTTCCAGTGCTTCATTACAGCACCGGGAGTTGATTTTTGTTTTTCTTCCGCTTGTTCTTCCCCTTCATCACTTGGTTCAATAATAGACAAGCTTTGCCTTCAATGTAAGATTTGGCATGTCAATTAGGGAGCACAAGTATAGCACTAAACAATGACATTGATTTTCTGATGAAAGTGGCAAAATACAGGCCAACAGTTGTGAAATATCCTTATCTTACCTCAATGGGATATTACGGTGCACATACAGATTGGAAGTCTTGTCTCCATTTGCAGTTCACTATAATCAAGCAACATTACCGTACAAGTAGCAAACATATGAAAGAATACTCCAGAATCATGTGAAAGAAGGCTAGTACTGACCTCTCATGACGCAAAATTCAAACAACTCAGAAGAAGAAGATGTGAACCAAATTTTCCAACACGGATAGGAAGTAAGATCTCCTCTTGTGCAGTTCCACTAAGATCAAGCAATAAAGCAACGTTGTCGGTGTGACATTTTTGTTGAACTGCACAAAACACTCTTAAAACAAAAGTGTTTTGTGCAGTGCAACAAAAGGTCACAATGGCAACGAGGTGAAGTAGATAACCCTATTTACACAAAGGTGCAAAGGAAACAACTAGTGGTCAATAACGGTGGATGACACAAAAGCCAACAAAAAGAAGCACCTACCTTATCTAAATGGGAAAGAAAGCAAGACAATAGCATTTCTCAAACGGTGGCATTGATTAATATTAACAGAGAGATTATATTGACAATAAAATTCGTTAAACATGTAATTTTCTTTTAACTGTGGCATTGCATCAATTTTCCAGCGACATTATTAGAGGGTGTTTGTTTACACGGACATTTTGGTGTAGGGACTAAAAAAACTCCGTGTCAGTCCCATCTAAACCAAACGGGAGGGACTTTTAGGGACTAAAAGTGGGCATTTGGGACTAAAGAAAGAAGACCCCGAGGGAGAGTCTTTTTGGGACTTTTTCCAACAGTTGCCCCTGCCACGCATCGTACCTTGTCTCTATTAGTTAATTACTAGGGGTAACATGGTCTTTTAGCATGTCATTTAATAACCTCTAGTCCATGTTTAGTCCCTGGAACCAAGCAAGTAGGGACTAGGGAGTTTTTAACCAAACAGGGCCTTAGATTAACAACAGCTAAAGAGTTGCACGGGACAGTGGATGCACCAGCACCATGTGCATCTACCGATGTACTGTGGTGGTGCACAGTCTGTTGCAAAAAAGAACAAACAACCAAGGAGCATATTTGTGTTGGTCCCAGTTTTGTTATCTTTAGACACCTTTCCCTATGTGAGCGCAACAAATCTAGTTCTGCTCAAACTCTACAACCTTGTCCTCCAAAACAAAAGATCAGTTCGTTACAGATGTGCGTACTACGTTTGTCATTGTTTTCCCTTTTCGACCAACGTAGGTGCTGCATAGCCAGTCTATACTAGTACTTCCCCCTTCCTTTCCTCTTTGAACCACGTCCTAGATTTATGCTATACAAGTTCCCCACTACTTTCCCCATTCCTTTCCTCTTTGAACCACGTTTTAGATTCATGCGATACAACTTTCCCCACTACTTTCCCCCCTTCCTTTCCTTTTTGAACCATGTCCTAGATTCATGCTATACAACTTTTCCCACTACTTTCCCCCATTCCTTTTCTATCTGAACCACGTCCTAGATTCCTGGTATACAACTTTCCCCACTACTTTCCTGTTTGATCCAACACCTAGATTCGAGTGCAGAAGCAGAAAAAGCCCACATGCAGCTAGAGCAATGCACGTGGAATAAGTATACTATACCTTAAGGTTCTTGGGGTGTGGTTCGGTGGGCGACCGGAGGCCGTTCAGCCCACACTTTGTAGGGCGGCAAAGAAGAAGGGGTTGGAAGCCCTCCCGCACCGCTGCTGGGTGAAAGTGAACAGCTGCACCGGTAGTGGATTCCCTCCCTCGCCGACGGCGACAACGTTAAGCCTCCTTCCCTTCCTGGCGGACGGATCCTGCTGGCTCTTTGACCAACAATGTGGGCAGAGAGAGAGGCCAACGAAGTCTTGTTTAGATCTGGAGAGGGTGAGAGTGTGTGAAGAGAGCAAGTACTAGCACTGAGGCTCCAGCATGTATATATATACTGGAGAGAGAGTGTGAAGAGTGCAAACCCTAGAAAACAAGCACCGAGGCTGTAGCTTATACGTGAGGAGGTGATTATACGGTCACTACGAGATCGTATAGCTCCGTATCCATCCATTTTGACCAGTCAAAGAATCCTCCTGGCACGAATTATGCTCTAGTGTAGTTAACAAACCCGAGACCTCAAGTTTGATGAGCGAACAAGCTAACCAACTACACAACCCTCCCGTTATGTTCAACGAGAGGAAAATAACCTTTTATACGTTCCTGCATTCGTGTGACAAGCATGCCGTGTTTTTTTGTGTGTGGGAGTCATTGGGATTTAAATCATAATCGTGCCATGTGGCTTTGGTGGTAAGACTATCCACAGTGGTGCAGAAATAATGTAGCCTTAGTCACCTTACCTCTCTCCACGTAGTACGTTGGGTCCCACCAGTTAGAGGGTGAAGCAAACAAATTAATAAGAAAAATAAAAAGCGCCAGCGATGTATCTTACCTCACACATCTCGCTACTGCTCGTGAACACTATCCAATTGATCCCTCTGTTCGCTCACGTACTATTTTAAGTGAATCCTTATTATAACATGCACACAATTTTGGGCACTTGTATTCGACCTGAGTTAGTGTGCCACCATATCTCGTACTACTCCCTCCGTTTAGGTGTAATAAGTCATGTTAGAAGGTGCAGCGGGACCAAGGTGCAAGCAGATTGGAGGAGAAGGAGAAACTTGACCGGTCATTCCTCCAATCAAAGCCCTGATTTCTGTCTCTAAACACAACAATTAATCCAAACAACTAAGAGATGTCATTTTAGCTACCATGCAGGGCCACGCATTAACTCGCATTGCAAGCCAACTTTGATTTCTTGACTGATCAATGCGCAGTTGCGCTCCATGCATTGGGTTTCCGGGGGAGAAAACAAGGTAGAGTAAGGAGCGTTTGGTTACATTGCTTAGGCTGGTCATAGCGGTGAGTAACTTGGACTAGTAACATGCATATGTTACTAGTCTCTGTTACTACTACGCGAAGTTTGCCGTCGGAAGCGAGCCGACCTGGCTCTCTTGAGCTAGCAAGGTTTTTCTAGCCCACCCAAGCTAGCTGGCCCACAAAAGCTAACATATTTTAATAGTTCCAAATGCCTAACCTTGCCCGGCTATGCTATAAGCTGTTCTTGCTAAGGATCCAAATGCTCCCTAAGTAACAACGCTTGCTAGCAACGAGGCTAGGAGGGGATGGAGATGCGAAGTTAATGGACGACGCCTAAACATTTTGGGAATATCTGATTTCCGTAAGATGACTTAACACCTAGACGGAGGGAGTACTACTCCCCAGTCCAGGTTTGATGGAATATTCGTCACCTCTTTTCTTCTTGTACGCACTCCATTTGTATCTCACTTCCTGTGGCTTCGCACTCGCACGATTTTCCTATTCTATGAACCTGTGTGTGCGTGTGTGTGTGTGCTTAACAGCATGTGTGCGTTAGAGAGAGCGACAGATCAACCTACTCCTACAGAGAGATGGTGTGTAGTGTGTCGGTGTCAAAACCAGGGGATCTCGGGTAGGGGGTCCCGAATTGTGCGTCTAAGGCTAATGGTAACATGAGGCTGGGGACACAATGTTTACCCAGGTTCGGGCCCTCTCTATGGAGGTAATACCCTACTTCCTGCTTGATTGATCTTGATGAATATGAATATTACAAGAGTTGATCTACCACGAGATCATAATGGCTAAACCCTAGAAGTCTAGCCTATGAGGTTATGATGATTGTTGTGGCTAAACCCTAGAAGTCTAAACCCTCTGGTTTATAGACACCGGGGGGGGGGGGACTAGGGTTGTACAAAGTCAGTTACAGAGAAAGGAATCTACATATCCAAATCACCAAGCTTGCCTTCCACGCAAAGGAGAGTCCCATCCGGACACTGGACGAAGTCTTCTATCTTGTATCTTCATAGTCCAATAGTCCGGCACATGTACATAGTCCGGCTGTCTGAGGACCCCTTAGTCCAGGACTCCCCTAGTAGCCCCTAAACCAGGCTTCAATGACATGAGTCCGGCGCGTAGATTGTCTTCGACATTGCAAGGCGGGTTCCTTCTCCGAACACTCCAACATAGTGTTCCGAACATAGAAAACATATCCGGCTCTGCAAGACAAATACCACACACAGCCGTAGAGAGTATAATATTTCACGAGTCCAATCCGCTGACAACTTTTTGTAGCGTGACATCACGCCACTGCCCGGTCATTATTCGAACCGTTTTTAGCCTGTCGCTCCGTATTTTGAGGTGTGGTTTCACTGGCACGTCTTGTCGAAGCAGAGATCGTGTCCCCTTATCACAGGATTCTCATCAATACGGGCATGGGTAACACAACCGTCCCATCTGCACGGTGCTTGGGGGATAGGCGGATTTTAAGGCGAGTAGGGAGGCACATGACTTTTACTGCCTTTATAAAGGGATAAGGATTCATCCTCGTTCACCCACACCTTCTCCTTCCTTTGCCCATCCATTCTCGAGCTCCAGCGCCCAAGCTCTCGCCTTCTCTGCCCAAAAAAGCACTCCAATCATGTCCGGATCCGGAGCTGGAGGCAAGTGGATGGCCTCCTCCATCAAGAAGAAGGACATCAAGGAGCTCTGGGAGGCCGGGTACCTGGCCAAGAAAGGGTGGTGTTTCTCACGCACTTCGTTCGCGGGCTGGGATTCCCCCTCCACCCATTCGTCCACAGATTGATGTTTTACTACGGGCTAGACTTCCATGATTTGGCCCCCAACTCCATCCTCAACATATCGGCATTTATTGTCATGTGTGAGGCCTTCCTCCACATCCACCTCACTTCAGCCTATGGCTAAAGACCTTCAATGTGAAGCCCAAGGTGGTAAGCGGCCAACAAGCTGAGTTTGGAGGTGCCATGGTGGGAAAGATGCCCAATGTCACCTGGCCCGAAGGCTCCTTTGTGGAGACTGTCAAAGGGTGGCAATCGGGGTGGTTCTACATCACCGAGCCGTGCGCCACCAACTGGGCGGCAGCCCCCGCGTTTCGATACGGAGTCCCGATGCGGCTCACCTCTTGGCAAGAGAAGGGCCTGTCCTGGGGCTCTCTGGACGAGCTGACAATGCTCCAGACGTGTATCCAGAGCATGATTACTAAGAAAGCCAAGCTTTTCAACGTGATCCAGGTCATGCTCGTCCGCCGGATTCTTCCGTGCCAACGCCGAACTTGCTATCTGTGGGAGTTTGATCCGGCAAAGCACCAGAACCTACTAGAGCTCTTCGGCACGACACACGAAGAAATCTGGAAGGTGCTCTTCAAGGCCAACGAGGTGCTGCCGGCCAAGGACGAGGACCGCGGGCACGACCTAACCCACCCAGCTAATTCGGTAAGTTCTCTCATGTTTTCAAGCTGTACCCTTTACTTGCATATTAGAGGAAGGCATCTAAGTCTCCCTGTCGATTATTTCAGGACTGGACAGAGATAGCGGAGCAGATTAACTGTACGGCTTCGATGCCCGAAGGCCCAGAGACTCCACTCCTAACGAAGATGCTGTTTTTGGTGCCGGAGAAGAAGGCCAAGATGAAGGCCAAGGGGACCAGAAGTGGTCTCCGCCATAAGGGGTCACGTCTGAAGACGCCGAGGCGCGCTCCTCCGCCGGAGACGACGAGGAAGAGGAGGAAGAGGAAGAAATCCACTCCCCTCCTCCAGGAAAAAAAGAAAAGGACGGCCCCCACGCATCCGGAGGGCGAGACGTCCAAGAAAGGGAAAGCTTCCTTTCCGGACAGCTCCACAACAGCCACCAATAGCAGCTGGGAGTGGAAGCCCAGGGAGAAGCCCCTGGCCGAATCGTAAGTGTCCGGACACGTATTTTTATCCGGATTCTTTACTCTATTATTTTAATGTGCTTACATTATGCACTTGAAGTCCGGCTCAGTCCCGCCTCGAGCGGTCCTCATCAGAGGATTTGCTGGACCCAGCGGTGATGAACAGCGAGACCCTTCCGTCAACCACCTCTCCCCAAGACCTGGATGGCGCCGAAGCATCGTCCCGAAGGATCGCCGTCCCGGGAGAGAATCCGGCAGTCGTTCGGGAGGCGCCAGAGGGTAAAGCCTCGACCGTCGGACACACGAGGGAGCAGATCCCCATGGATACTAACGATGGGGGCCGTACTCAATTCGGACCTCATCCGAATATAATTCCGGAGACCCCTACAGTTCCGAAATCAGGCGATCATCCCCCTTCGAAGGGAAGGGGCGCGCCTATTCCGCCGGTGACCTCTGTCCAACCAGGGGCACGGAACAGGTTGGTGGAAGCGCTTCCATTGCTGACGAACACCGTACCCTAATGGGTACGGTGATTGGGAAGGTCCGGTCTGCAAAAAAGCGGATTGGCCGATGCATGCACTAACCTTCTAACAGGCTTTGAGGTAAGCAATGTAATTGTAAAAAGAATATCATAGTGTAGATAGTAGCCCCTGATTCTCTATTCGGTGTTCGTAAAGAAAAGCCGAATAGAGGATCAAAATAATTTTCGCAGGAGTCTAACATAAGGTGTCTATGTGAATAAGCAGGCGTCGCTGCTGGCTGCTGCGGCTCATACTGCGGAGGTCTTTGGACTAAAGCAGAACCTAGAGCGGGCCGAGGAAGAGCTCGGCCTCGTGAAGAAGCATCTAGAGGACAACCAAGGTATGTAGTAACCTGTGCATATGTTTAGGAAGGATGAATGGTCTGTGCTGATTAAAGTGTCATGAACTTTATTAGGGGCCACGACCGAGGTGGCGACCCTCAAGAAGGCGTTAGCCGAGGCCGAGGACAAAGTGGCCAAGGAACTCGCCGCACACAAAAAGCAGGAGGCCCGAGTCAGCGAGGTCCAGCAAGAGCTCCAGGACGCCGTCAAGAAGTACGAGTCCTTGGAGCGTGATTTTAAGGATCGAGAGTCCAAACTTGCCCAGGCCCGCCAGAGCACACAATATGCCCGAGCCGAAGCCTAGAGCGGCCAAGAAAATCGAGGCAGGTAAGGCTTTTATAATGCAGAGCAAATATGTGAAGGAAAGGTTCCTCTTACTGACCCAGATTTGGAGTTCTCCAGGGGCGTTGCGGATCTGCCGCGCAGCATATCAGATGCTTCCGAGTTCTATCGAGCCGAAGAAGCGAGCTCTATGGAGAAGCTGTTCTGGTCTCAATATCTTGGACCAGAACATCCAGTGCCCCTTAGCGACCAGCTGAAACAGCTGGTCGAGCTACATAAGGCGGCCAAACTGGCCATGAAGGACCTAATAGTCCGGCTATGGCCTCCAAGCCCATGCCCAGCATCTACTTCGGACTCGTGAAGCGGCTTGTGAGTGCCTGCCCATGACTTGAAGTTATAAAGCGATCGGTCTACATTGAAGGTGCGCGGATGGCCTTTGCTCGCGCCAAGATGCACTGGGCGAAGATGGATGCCAAGAAGCTGATGACCGAGGGGCCGCCTGAGGGCAAGGAGCACCGCCGACCCGAGCTATATTTTGACAGTGTCCTGGAGGGATCCCGCCTTGTGGCAGAGCAATGTGCTAAGGATGTCATATTCCCATGAATGCACTCATGTTATCTTGTCCTGTAATATTAAACAAATCTGTTATGTAATATAATGTCTGTTAGTTTAAAATTTTACCTCCTGTGCGACCGTTTATAAAATCTGAGAGTTGGCCGGTCGTCGGCTTCTGCCCCCACGTTGATAGTACGGGGGTGTTCGGGATAAATCTAAACACTCTTTACTCCACCTTTTGGTCCTTAAAGGAGGTGTTTAGCACAACGAACAAGGCAATCAGACTATACGGCTTTATCACCCTCACTTAGCCATAGGAATTTGACAATGATATCTTTGGCGCAGCCCCTGGTATTCAGAAGGCCGAACTTGGGGCGCTATACACGCCTAATCAGATAGAAACCGATTCCTCGCATAAAGCCGAAAAAATCTCTAAAGATTTGAAAACCTCTCGAACAGCTGACAAGCTCTCGCTGCATCATGGCAGTCAGTTTTTGGCTTTCTCTACTGAGGTTCTCGTCCGAAAGAACCGGGACACAATCGCAAGTTCTCCCTTTACTACCCTAGCTGATATAGTGGAACATAAGGTAATAAGCATAGGAGCCGGGCAACCCAACTATTGACCAAAGACATGATTCGGAGCCGATGCATATAATGCTATAAGTTCGGGGTGACGAACTATACTGTAAAAGTCCTTGAACTTTATTTCCGTATTGCGGGGCATGATGAAGCCCCTGGCGAAGTAATGCGTACCAGAGCGTACACGTGCAATGGATAAAAAATACAAAGACAAGGAAAAAATCAAGTAATAAGCTGACGCCACAAATATTGAGCCGCAAACTATTTTCCATTGTAATTTGATTGATATGTGAAGGCGTATTTGTACAAGTAATGCGATAAGCAAATAAGGCTATTTGACATGCCATGACCAAGAGCGGGCTGCGTGCGAGTATGTAAAACAGGTATAACGATCGTTAGCAGAGACCACCTGGGGATTCCCTTGTACGTCAAAGCTCCTCGCCTTCTTGGTGTGTCCGTCCTATTGTGGGTCAGATGATCAGGTTATCAGAAAAGCCTCGAGAAGAGAAAAACCTGAATAAAAAAGAAAAGGTGAAGGTATGCAGATCCAGGGGCGGTTGAGCCGCATTATTGAAGGAAATATGCCCTAGAGGCAATAATAAAGTTATTATTTATTTCCTCATATCATGATAAATGTTTATTATTCATGCTAGAATTTTATTAACCGGAAACATGATACATGTGTGAATACATAGACAAACATATAGTCACTAGTATGCCTCTACTTGACTAGCTCATTAATCAAAGATGGTTATGTTTCCTAACCATAGACATGTGTTGTCATTTGATTAATGGGATCACATCATTAGGAGAATGATGTGATTAACATGAACCATTCCGTTATCCTAGCACTTGATCGTTTAGTATATTGCTATTGCTTTCTTCATGACTTATACATGTTCCTGTAACTATGAGAATTATGCAACTCCCGTTTACCGAAAGAACACTTTGGGTACTACCAAACGTCACAACGTAACTGGGTGATTATAAAGGAGTACCACAGGTGTCTCCGAAGGTACATGTTGATTTGGCGTATTTCGAGATTAGGTTTTGTCACTCCGATTGTTGGAGAGGTATCTCTGGGCCCTCTCGGTAATGCACATCATTATAAGCCTTGCAAGCAATGTGACCAAATGAGTTGGTTACGGGATGATGCATTACGGAACGAGTAAAGAGACTTGCCAGTAACGAGATTGAACTAGGTATTGGATACCGACGATCAAATCTCGGGCAAGTAACATACCGATGACAAAGGGAACAACGTATGTTGTTATGCGGTTTGACCGATAAAGATCTTCATAGAATATGTAGGAACCAGTATGGGCATCCAGGTCCCGCTATTGGTTATTGACCGAGAATAGTTCTAGGTCATGTCTACATAGTTCTCGAACCCGTAGGGTCCGCACGCTTAAAGTTACGATGACAGTTTTATTATGAGTTTATAAGTTTTGATGTACCGAAGTTTGTTCGGAGTCCCGGATGTGATCACGGACATGACGAGGAGTCTCGAAATGGTCGAGACATAAAGATTGATATATTGGACGACTATATTCGGACACCGGAAGTGTTCCGGGAGATTTCGGAGAAAACCGGAGTGCCGGAGGGTTACCGGAACCCCCCCGGAGAGTTAATGGGCCACATGGGCCTTGGTGGAAAGAGAGAGGGGTGGCCAGGAAGGGCCGCGCGCCCCCTCTCCCTTTGGTCCGAATTGGACTAGGAAGGGGGGGCGGCGCCCCCCTCTTTCCTTCCCCTCCTCTCCCCCTTCCTTCCCCTCCTAGTAGGAGTAGGAAAGGAGGAGTCCTACTCCTACTAGGAGGAGGACTCCTCCTCCTGGCACGCCCAACAAGGGCCAGCCGGCCTCCCCCCTCTCTCCTTTATATACGGGGGCAGGGGGCACCCCATAGACACACAAGTTGATCTACGGATCGTTCCTTAGCCGTGTGCGGTGCCCCCTCCACCATATTCCACCTCGGTCATATCATCGCGGAGTTTAGGCGAAGCCCTGCGCCGGTAGAGCATCATCATCGTCACCACGCTGTCGTGCTGACGGAACTCATCCCCGAAGCTTTGCTGGATCGAAGCCAGGGGATCGTCATCGAGCTGAACGTGTGCTGAACTCGGAGGTGCCATACGTTCGGTGCTTGGATCGGTCGGATCGTGAAGACGTACGACTACATCAACCGCGTTATGCTAACGCTTCCGCTTACGGTCTATGAGGGTACGTGGACAACACTCTCCCCTCTCGTTGCTATGCCATCACCATGATCTTGCTTGTACGTATGAATTTATTTGAAATTACTACGTTTCCCAACAGTGGCATCTGAGCCTAGGTTTTATGCGTTGATGTTATATGCATGAGTAGAACACAAGTGAGTTGTGGGCGATATAAGTCATACTGCTTACCAGCATGTCATACTTTGGTTCAACGGCATTGTGAGATGAAGCGGCCCGGACCGACATTACGCGTATGCTTACGCGAGACTGGTTTCACCGCTACGAGCACTCGTTGCTTAAAGGTGACCGGCGGGTGTCTGTCTCTCTCACTTTAGTTGAACCGAGTGTGGCTACGCCCGGTCCTTGCGAAGGTTAAAACAACACCAACTTGACAAACTATCGTTGTGGTTTTGATGCGTAGGTAAGAACGGTTCTTGCTAAGCCCGTAGCAGCCACGTAAAATTTGGAACAACAAAGTAGAGGACGTCTAACTTGTTTTTGCAGGGCATGTTGTGATGTGATATGGTCAAGACGTGATGCTATATTTTATTGTATGAGATGATCATGTTTTGTAACCGAAGTTATCGGCAACTGGCAGGAGCCATATGGTTGTCGCTTTATTGTATGAAATGCAAACGCCCTGTAATTGCTTTACTTTATCACTAAGCGGTAGCGATAGTTGTAGAAGCAATAGATGGCGTAACGACAACGATGCTACGATGGAGATCAAGGTGTCGCGCCGGTGACGATGGTGATCACGACGGTGCTTCGAAGATGGAGATCACAAGCACAAGATGATGATGGCCATATCATATCACTTATATTGATTGCATGTGATGTTTATCCTTTATGCATCTTATCTTGCTTTGATTGACGGTAGCATTTTAAGATGATCTCTCACTTAATAATCAAGAAGTGTTCTCCCTGAGTATGCACCGTTGCGAAAGTTCTTCGTGCTGAGACACCACGTGATGATCGGGTGTGATAGGCTCTACGTTCAAATACAACGGGTGCAAAACAGTTGCACACGTGGAATACTCAGGTCATACTTGACGAGCCTAGCATATACAGATATGGCCTCGGAACACGGAGACCGAAAGGTCGAACGTGAATCATATAGTAGATATGATCAACATAGTGATGTTCACCATTGAAACTACTCCATCTCACGTGATGATCGGACATGGTTTAGTTGATTTGGATCACGTGATCACTTAGATGACTAGAGAGATGTCTGTCTAAGTGGGAGTTCTTAAGTAATATGATTAATTGAACTTAAATTTATCATGAACTTAGTACCTGATAGTATCTTGCTTGTGTATGTTTGTTTGTAGATAGATGGCTCGTGCTGTTGTTCCGTTAATTTTAATGCGTTCCTTGAGAAAGCAAAGTTGAAAGATGATGGTAGCAATTACACGGACTGGGTCCGTAACCTGAGGATTATCCTCATTGCTGCACAGAAAAGTTACGTCCTGGAAGCACCGCTGGGTGCCAGGCCTGCTGCTGATGCAACTGACGACGTTAAGAACGTCTGGCAGAGCAAAGCTAATGACTACTCGATAGTTCAGTGTGCCATGCTTTACGGCTTAGAATCGGGTCTTCAACGACGTTTTGAACGTCATGGAGCATATGAGATGTTTCAGGAGTTGAAGTTAATATTTCAAGCAAATGCCCGGATTGAGAGATATGAAGTCTCCAATAAGTTCTATAGCTGCAAGATGCAGGAGAATAGTTCTGTCAGTGAACACATACTCAAAATGTCTGGGTATAATAATCACTTGATTCAACTGGGAGTTAATCTTCCTGATGATAGTGTCATTGACAGAATTCTCCAATCACTGCCACCAAGCTACAAGAGCTTCGTGATGAACTATAATATGCAAGGGATGAACAAGACTATTCCCGAGCTCTTCGCAATGCTAAAGGCTGCGGAGGTAGAAATCAAAAAGGAGCATCAAGTGTTGATGGTTAACAAGACCACCAGTTTCAAGAAAAAGGGCAAAGGGAAGAAGAAGGGGAACTTTAAAAAGAACAGCAAGCAAGTTGCTGCTCAAGAGAAGAAACCCAAGTCTGGACCTAAGCCTGAAACTGAGTGCTTCTACTGCAAGCAGACTGGACACTGGAAGCGGAACTGCCCCAAGTATTTGGCGGATAAGAGGGATGGCAAAGTGAACAAAGGTATATGTGATATACATGTTATTGATGTATACCTTACTAAAGCTCGCAGTAGAACCTGGGTATTTGATACTGGTTCTGTTGCTAATATTTGCAACTCGAAACAGGGACTACGAATTAAGCGAAGATTGGCTAAGGACGAGGTGACGATGCGCGTGGGAAATGGTTCCAAAGTCGATGTGATCGCGGTCGGCACGCTACCTCTACATCTACCATCGGGATTAGTTTTAGACCTAAATAATTGTTATTTGGTGCCAGCGTTGAGCATGAACATTATATCTGGATCTTGTTTGATGCGAGACGGTTATTCATTTAAATCAGAGAATAATGGTTGTTCTATTTATATGAGTAATATCTTTTATGGTCATGCACCCTTGAAGAGTGGTCTATTTTTATTGAATCTCGATAGTAGTGATACACATATTCATAGTGTTGAAACCAAAAGATGCAGAGTTGATAACAATAGTGCAACTTATTTGTGGCACTGCCGTTTAGGTCATATCAGTGTAAAGCGCATGAAGAAACTCCATACTGATGGGCTTTTGGAATCACTTGATTATGAATCACTTGGTACTTGCGAACCGTGCCTCATGGGCAAGATGACTAAAATGCCGTTCTCCGGAACAATGGAGCGAGCAACTGATTTGTTGGAGGTCATACATACTGATGTTTGTGGTCCAATGAATGTTGAGGCTCGCGGCGGGTATCGTTATTTTCTCACCTTCACATATGATTTGAGCAGATATGGGTATATCTACTTAATGAAACATAAGTCTGAAACATTTGAAAAGTTCAAAGAATTTCAGAGTGAAGTGGAAATATCATCGTAACAAGAAAATAAAGTTTCTACGATCTGATCGTGGAGGAGAATATTTGAGTTACAAGTTTGGTCTACACTTGAAACAATGCGGAATAGTTTCGCAACTCACGCCACCCGGAACACCACAACGAAATGGTGTGTCCGAACGTCGTAATCGTACTTTACTAGATATGGTGCGATCCATGATGTCTCTTACTGATTTACCGCTATCATTTTGGGTTATGCTTTAGAGACAGCCGCATTCACGTTAAATAGGGCACCATCAAAATCCATTGAGACGACGCCTTATGAACTGTGGTTTGGCAAGAAACCAAAGTTGTCGTTTCTTAAAGTTTGGGGCTGCGATGCTTATGTGAAGAAACTTCAACCAGATAAGCTCGAACCCAAATCGGAGAAATGTGTCTTCATAGGATACCCAAAAGAGACTATTGGGTACACCTTCTATCACAGATCTGAGGGCAAGATTTTCGTTGCTAAAATCGGATCCTTTCTAGAGAAGGAGTTTCTCTCGAAAGAAGTGAATGGGAGGAAAGTAGAACTTGATGAGATAACTGTATCTACTCCCTTGTTCGAAAGTAGTTCATCACAAGAACCGGTTCCTGTGACAACTACACCAACTAGTGAGGAAGCTGATGATATTGATCATGAAACTTCAGATCAAGTTTCTACTGAACCTCGTAGGTCTACCAGAGTAAGATCCGCACCAGAGTGGTACGGTAATCCTATTCTGGAAGTCATGTTACTTGACCATGATGAACCTACGAACTATGAGGAAGCGATGATGAGCCCAGATTCCGCAAAATGGCTAGAGGCCATGAAATCTGAGATGGGATCCATGTATGAAAACAAAGTATGGACTTTGGTTGACTTGCCCAATGATCGGCAAGCCATTGAGAATAAATGGATCTTTAAGAAGAAGACTGACGCTGATGGTAATGTAACTGTCTATAAAGATTGACTTGTTGCGAAAGGTTTTTGACAAGTTCAAGGGGTTGACTACGATGAGACTTTCTCACCCGTAGCGATGCTTAAGTCTGTCCGAATCATGTTAGCTATTGCTGCATTTCATGATTATGAAATTTGGCAAATGGATGTCAAAACTGCATTCTTGAATGGATTTCTGGAAGAAGAGTTGTATATGATGCAACCAGAAGGTTTTGTTGATCCAAAAGGTGCTAACAAAGTGTGCAAGCTCCAGTGATCCATTTATGGACTGGTGTAAGCATCTCGGAGTTGGAATAAACGTTTTGATAGTGTGATCAAAGCATATGGTTTTACACAGACTTTTGGAGAAGCCTGTATTTACAAGAAAGTGAGTGGGAGCTCTATAGCATTTCTGATTTTATATGTAGATGACATATTATTAATTGGAAATGATATAGAATTTCTAGATAGCATAAAGGGATACTTGAATAAAAGTTTTTCAATGAAAGACCTCGGTGAAGCTGCTTACATATTGGGCATCAAGATCTATAGAGATAGATCAAGACGCTTAATAGGACTTTCACAAAACACATACCTTGACAAAATATTGAAAAAGTTCAAAATGGATCAGGCAAAGAAAGGTTTCTTGCCTGTGCTACAAGGTGTGAAGTTGAGTCAAACTCAATGCCCGACCACTGCAGAAGATAGAGAGAAAATGAAAGATGTTCCCTATGCTTCAGCCATAGGCTCTATCATGTATGCAATGCTGTGTACCAGACCTGACGTATGCTTAGCAATAAGCTTGGCAGGAAGGTACCAAAGTAATCCAGGAGTGGATCACTGGACAGCGGTCAAGAACATCCTGAAATAACTGAAAAGGACTAAGGATATGTTTCTCGTATATGGAGGTGACAAAGAGCTAGTCGTAAATGGTTACGTTGATGCAAGCTTTGACACTGATTCGGATGATTCTAAATCGCAAACCGGATACGTGTTTTTATTAAACGGTGCAGCTGTAAGTTGGTGCAGTTCTAAACAAAGCATCGTGGCGGGATCTACATGTGAAGCGGAGTACATAGCTGCTTCTGAAGCAGCAAATGAAGGAGTCTGGATGAAGGAGTTCATTACCGATATAGGTGTCATACCTAGTGCATCGGGACCAATGAAGATCTTCTGTGACAATACTGGTGCAATTGCTTTGGCAAAGGAATCCAGATTTCACAAGAGGACCAAGCACATCCAGAGACGCTTCAATTCCATTCGAGACCAAGTCCAAGTGGGAGACATAGAGATTTGCAAAATACATACGGATCTGAATGTTGCAGACCCGTTGACTAAGCCTCTCTCACGAGCAAAACATGATCAACACCAAGACTCCATGGGTGTTAGAATCATTACTATGTAATCTAGATTATTGACTCTAGTGCAAGTGGGAGACTGAAGGAAATATACCCTAGAGGCAATAATAAAGTTATTATTTATTTCCTCATATCATGATAAATGATTATTATTCATGCTAGAATTGTATTAACCGGAAACATGATACATGTGTGAATACATAGACAAACATATAGTCACTAGTATGCCTCTACTTGACTAGCTCATTAATCAAAGATGGTTATGTTTCCTAACCATAGACATGTGTTGTCATTTGATTAATGGGATCACATTATTAGGAGAATGATGTGATTGACATGACCCATTCCGTTAGCCTAGCACTTGATCGTTTAGTATATCGATATTGCTTTCTTCATGACTTATACATGTTCCTGTAACTATGAGAATTATGCAACTCCCGTTTACCGGAAGAACACTTTGGGTACTACCAAACGTCACAACGTAACTGGGTGATTATAAAGGAGTACTACAGGTGTCTCCGAAGGTACATGTTGAGTTGGCGTATTTCGAGATTAGGTTTTGTCACTCCGATTGTCGGAGAGGTATCTCTAGGCCCTCTCGGTAATGCACATCATTATAAGCCTTGCAAGCAATGTGACCAAATGAGTTGGTTACGGGATGATGCATTACGGAACGAGTAAAGAGACTTTCCGGTAACGAGATTGAACTAGGTATTGGATACCGACGATCAAATCTCGGGCAAGTAACATACCGATGACAAAGGGAACAACGTATGTTGTTATGCGGTTTGACCGATAAAGATCTTCATAGAATATGTAGGAACCAGTATGGGCATCCAGGTCCAGCTATTGGTTATTGACCGAGAATGGTTCTAGGTCATGTCTACATAGTTCTCGAACCCGTAGGGTCCGCACGCTTAACGTTACGATGACAGTTTTATTATGAGTTTATAAGTTTTGATGTACCGAAGTTTGTTCGAAGTCCCGGATGTGATCACGGACATGACTAGGAGTCTTGAAATGGTCGAGACATAAAGATTGATATATTGGACGACTATATTCGGACACCGGAAGTGTTCCGGGAGATTTCGGAGAAGCCGGAGTGCCAGAGGGTTACCGGACCCCCCCGGAGAGTTAATGGGCCACATGGGCCTTGGTGGAAAGAGAGAGGGGCGCCAGGAAGGGCCGCGCGCCCCCTCTCCCTCTGGTCCGAATTGGACTAGGAGGGGGGGGCGGCGCCCCCTCTTTCCTTCCCTCCTCTCCCCCTTCCTTCCCCTCCTAGTAGGAGTAGGAAAGGAGGAGTCCTACTCCTACTAGGAGGAGGACTCCTCCTCCTGGCGCGCCCAACAATGGCCGGCCCACCTTCCCCCTCCCTCCTTTATATATGGGGGCAGGGGGCACCCCATAGACACACAAGTTGATCTACGGATCGTTCCTTAGCCGTGTGCGGTGCCCCCCTCCACCATATTCCACCTCGGTCATATCATCGCGGAGTTTAGGCGAAGCCCTGCGCTGGTAGAGCATCATCATCGTCACCACGCCGTCCTGCTGACAGGACTCATCCCCGAAGCTTTGCTGGATCGGAGCCAGGGGATCGTCATCGAGCTGAACGTGTGCTGAACTCGGAGGTGTCGTACGTTCGGTGCTTGGATCGGTCGGATCGTGAAGACGTACGACTACATCAACCGCGTTGTGCTAACGCTTCCGCTTATGGTCTATGAGGGTACGTGGACAACACTCTCCCCTCTCGTTGCTATGCCATCACCATGATCTTGCGTGTACGTAGGAATTTTTTTGAAATTACTACGTTTCCCAACAGTGGCATCCGAGCCTAGGTTTTATGCGTTGATGTTATATGCACGAGTAGAACACAAGTGAGTTGTGGGCGATATAAGTCATACTGCTTACCAGCATGTCATACTTTGGTTCAGCGGCATTGTGAGATGAAGCGGCCCGGACCGACATTACGCGTACGCTTACGCGAGACTGGTTTCACCGCTACAAGCACTCGTTGCTTAAAGGTGACCGGAGGGTGTCTGTCTCTCTCACTTTAGTTGAACCGAGTGTGGCTACACCCAGTCCTTGCGAAGGTTAAAACAGCACCAACTTGACAAACTATCGTTGTGGTTTTGATGCGTAGGTAAGAACGGTTCTTGCTAAGCCCGTAGCAGCCACGTAAAATTTGCAACAACAAAGTAGAGGACGTCTAACTTGTTTTTGCAGGGCATGTTGTGATGTGATATGGTCAAGACGTGATGCTATATTTTATTGTATGAGATGATCATGTTTTGTAACCGAAGTTATCGGCAACTGGCAGGAGCCATATGGTTGTCGCTTTATTGTACGAAATGCAAACGCCCTGTAATTGCTTTACTTTATCACTAAGCGGTAGCGATAGTCGTAGAAGCAATAGATGGCGTAACGACAACGATGCTACGATGGAGATCAAGGTGTCGCGCCGGTGACGATGGTGATCACGACGGTCTTCGAAGATGGAGATCACAAGCACAAGATGATGATGGCCATATCATATCACTTATATTGATTGCATGTGATGTTTATCCTTTATGCATCTTATCTTGCTTGTATTGACGGTAGCATTTTAAGATGATCTCTCACTTAATAATCAAGAAGTGTTCTCCCTGAGTATGCACCATTGCGAAAGTTCTTCGTGCTGAGACACCACGTGATGATCGGGTGTGATAGGCTCTACATTCAAATACAACGGGTGCAAAACAGTTGCACACACGGAATACTCAGGTCATACTTGACGAGCCTAGCATATACAGATATGGCCTCGGAACACGGAGACCGAAAGGTCGAACGTGAATCATATAGTAGATATGATCAACATAGTGATGTTCACCATTGAAACTACTCCATCTCACGTGATGATCGGACATGGTTTAGTTGATTTGGATCGCGTGATCACTTAGATGACTAGAGAGATGTCTGTCTAAGTGGGAGTTCTTAAGTAATATGATTAATTGAACTTAAATTTATCATGAACTTAGTACCTGATAGTATCTTGCTTGTCTATGTTTGTTTGTAGATAGATGGCTCGTGCTGTTGTTCCATTAAATTTTAATGCGTTCCTTGAGACAGCAAAGTTGAAAGATGATGGTAGCAATTACATGGACTGGGTCCGTAACCTGAGGATTATCCTCATTGCTGCACAGAAAAGTTACGTCCTGGAAGCACCGCTGGGTGCCAGGCCTGCTGCTGATGCAACTGACGACGTTAAGAACGTCTGGCAGAGCAAAGCTAATGACTACTCGATAGTTCAGTGTGCCATGCTTTACGGCTTAGAATCGGGTCTTCAACGACGTTTTGAACGTCATGGAGCATATGAGATGTTTCAGGAGTTGAAGTTAATATTTCAAGCAAATGCCCGGATTGAGAGATATGAAGTCTCCAATAAGTTCTATAGATGCAAGATGCAGGAGAATAGTTCTGTCAGTGAACACATACTCAAAATGTCTGGGTATAATAATCACTTGATTCAACTGGGAGTTAATCTTCCTGATGATAGTGTCATTGACAGAATTCTCCAATCACTGCCACCAAGCTACAAGAGCTTCGTGATGAACTATAATATGCAAGGGATGAACAAGACTATTCCCGAGCTCTTCGCAATGCTAAAGGCTGCGGAGGTAGAAATCAAAAAGGAGCATCAAGTGTTGATGGTTAACAAGACCACCAGTTTCAAGAAAAAGGGCAAAGGGAAGAAGAAGGGGAACTTTAAAAAGAACAGCAAGCAAGTTGCTGCTCAAGAGAAGAAACCCAAGTCTGGACCTAAGCCTGAAACTGAGTGCTTCTACTGCAAGCAGACTGGACACTGGAAGTGGAACTGCCCCAAGTATTTGGCGGATAAGAGGGATGGCAAAGTGAACAAAAGTATATGTGATATACATGTTATTGATGTATACCTTACTAAAGCTCGCAGTAGCACCTGGGTATTTGATACTGGTTCTGTTGCTAATATTTGCAACTCGAAATAGGGACTACGAATTAAGCGAAGATTGGCTAAGGACGAGGTGATGATGCGCGTGGGAAATGGTTCCAAAGTCGATGTGATCGCGGTCGGCACGCTACCTCTACATCTACCATCAGGATTAGTTTTAGACCTAAATAATTGTTATTTGGTGCCAGCGTTGAGCATGAACATTATATCTGGATCTTGTTTGATGCGAGACGGTTATTCATTTAAATCAGAGAATAATGGTTGTTCTATTTATATGAGTAATATCTTTTATGGTCATGCACCCTTGAAGAGTGGTCTATTTTTATTGAATCTCGATAGTAGTGATACACATATTCATAGTGTTGAAACCAAAAGATGCAGAGTTGATAACGATAGTGCAACTTATTTGTGGCACTGCCGTTTAGGTCATATCGGTGTAAAGCGCATGAAGAAACTCCATACTGATGGGCTTTTGGAATCACTTGATTATGAATCACTTGGTACTTGCGAACCGTGCCTCATGGGCAAGATGACTAAAACACCGTTCTCCGGAACTATGGAGCGAGCAACTGATTTGTTGGAGGTCATACGTACTGATGTTTGTGGTCCAATGAATGTTGAGGCTCGCGGCGGGTATCGTTATTTTCTCACCTTCATAGATGATTTGAGCAGATATGGGTATATCTACTTAATGAAACATAAGTCTGAAACATTTGAAAAGTTCAAAGAATTTTAGAGTGAAGTGGAAAATCATCGTAACAAGAAAATAAAGTTTCTACGATCTGATCGTGGAGGAGAATATTTGAGTTACAAGTTTGGTCTGCACTTGAAACAATGCGGAATAGTTTCGCAACTCACGCCACCCGGAACACCACAACGAAATGGTGTGTCCGAACGTCGTAATCGTACTTTACTAGATTTGGTGTGATCCATGATGTCTCTTACTGATTTACCGCTATCATTTTTGGGTTATGCTTTAGAGACGGACGCATTCACGTTAAATAGGGCACCATCAAAATCCATTGAGACGACGCCTTATGAACTGTGGTTTGGCAAGAAACCAAAGTTGTCGTTTCTTAAAGTTTGGGGCTGCGATGCTTATGTGAAGAAACTTCAACCAGCTAAGCTCGAACCCAAATCGGAGAAATGTGTCTTCATAGGATACCCAAAAGAGACTATTGGGTACACCTTCTATCACAGATCTGAGGGCAAGATTTTCTTTGCTAAAATCGGATCCTTTCTAGAGAAGGAGTTTCTCTCGAAAGAAGTGAATGGGAGGAAAGTAGAACTTGATGAGATAACTGTATCTACTCCCTTGTTCGAAAGTAGTTCATCACAAGAACCGGTTCCTGTGACAACTACACCAACTAGTGAGGAAGCTGATGATATTGATCATGAAACTTCAGATCAAGTTTCTACTGAACCTCGTAGGTCTACCAGAGTAAGATCCGCACCAGAGTGGTACGTTAATCCTATTCTGGAAGTCATGTTACTTGACCATGATGAACCTACGAACTATGAGGAAGCGATGATGAGCCCAGATTCCGCAAAATGGCTAGAGGCCATGAAATCTGAGATGGGATCCATGTATGAAAACAAAGTATGGACTTTGGTTGACTTGCCCAATGATCGGCAAGCCATTGAGAATAAATGGATCTTTAAGAAGAAGACTGACGCTGATGGTAATGTAACTGTCTATAAAGATTGACTTGTTGCGAAAGGTTTTTGACAAGTTCAAGGGGTTGACTACGATGAGACTTTCTCACCCGTAGCGATGCTTAAGTCTGTCCGAATCATGTTAGCTATTGCTGCATTTCATGATTATGAAATTTGGCAAATGGATGTCGAAACTGCATTCTTGAATGGATTTCTGGAAGAAGAGTTGTATATGATGCAACCAGAAGGTTTTGTTGATCCAAAAGGTGCTAACAAAGTGTGCAAGCTCCAGCGATCCATTTATGGACTGGTGCAAGCATCTCGGAGTTGGAATAAACGTTTTGATAGTGTGATCAAAGCATATGGTTTTATACAGACTTTTGGAGAAGCCTGTATTTACAAGAAAGTGAGTGGGAGCTATGTAGCATTTCTGATTTTATATGTAGATGACATATTATTAATTGGAAATGATATAGAATTTCTGGATAGCATAAAGGGATACTTGAATAAAAGTTTTTCAATGAAAGACCTCGGTGAAGCTACTTACATATTGGGAATCAAGATCTATAGAGATAGATCAAGACGCTTAATAGGACTATCACAAAACACATACCTTGACAAAATTTTGAAAAAGTTCAAAATGGATCAGGCAAAGAAAGGTTTCTTGCCTGTGCTACAAGGTGTGAAGTTGAGTCAAACTCAATGCCCGACCACAACAGAAGATAGAGAGAAAATGAAAGATGTTCCCTATGCTTCAGCCATAGGCTCTATCATGTATGCAATGCTGTGTACCAGACCTGACGTATGCTTAGCAATAAGCTTGGCAGGAAGGTACCAAAGTAATCCAGGAGTGGATCACTGGACAGCGGTCAAGAACATCCTGAAATAACTGAAAAGGACTAAGGATATGTTTCTCGTATATGGAGGTGACAAAGAGCTAGTCGTAAATGGTTACGTTGATGCAAGCTTTGACACTGATTCGGATGATTCTAAATCGCAAACCGGATACGTGTTTTTATTAAACGGTGGAGCTGTAAGTTGGTGCAGTTCTAAACAAAGCGTCGTGGCGGGATCTACATGTGAAGCGGAGTACATAGCTGCTTCTGAAGCAGCAAATGAAGGAGTCTGGATGAAGGAGTTCATTACCGATCTAGGTGTCATACCTAGTGCATCGGGACCAATGAAGATCTTCTGTGACAATATTGGTGCAATTGCTTTGGCAAAGGAATCCAGATTTCACAAGAGGACGAAGCACATCAAGAGACGCTTCAATTCCATTCGGGACCAAGTCCAAGTGGGAGAAATAGAGATTTGCAAAATACATACGGATCTGAATGTTGCAGACCCGTTGACTAAGCCTCTCTCACGAGCAAAACATGATCAACACCAAGACTCCATGGGTGTTAGAATCATTACTATGTAATCTAGATTATTGAATCTAGTGCAAGTGGGAGACTAAAGGAAATATGCCCTAGAGGCAATAATAAAGTTATTATTTATTTCCTCATATCATGATAAATGTTTATTATTCATGCTAGAATTGTATTAACCGGAAACATGATACATGTGTGAATACATAGACAAACATATAGTCACTAGTATGCCTCTACTTGACTAGCTCATTAATCAAAGATGGTTATGTTTCCTAACCATAGACATGTGTTGTCATTTGATTAATGGGATCGCATCATTAGGAGAATGATGTGATTGACATGACCCATTCCGTTAGCCTAGCACTTGATCGTTTAGTATATTGCTATTGCTTTCTTCATGACTTATACATGTTCCTCTAACTATGAGAATTATGCAACTCCCGTTTACCGGAAGAACACTTTGGGTACTACCAAGCGTCACAACGTAACTGGGTGATTATAAAGGAGTACTACAGGTGTCTCCGAAGGTACATGTTGAGTTGGCGTATTTCGAGATTAGGTTTTGTCACTCCGATTGTCGGAGAGGTATCTCTGGGCCCTCTCGGTAATGCACATCATTATAAGCCTTGCAAGCAATGTGACCAAATGAGTTGGTTACGGGATGATGCATTCAGAACGAGTAAAGAGACTTGCCGGTAACGAGATTGAACTAGGTATTGGATACCGACGATCAAATCTCGGGCAAGTAACATACCGATGACAAAGGGAACAACGTATGTTGTTATGCAGTTTGACCGATAAAGATCTTCGTAGAATATGTAGGAACCAGTATGGGCATCCAGGTCCAGCTATTGGTTATTGACCGAGAATGGTTCTAGGTCATGTCTACATAGTTCTCAAACCCGTAGGGTCCGCACGCTTAACGTTACGATGACAGTTTTATTATGAGTTTATAAGTTTTGATGTACCGAAGTTTGTTCGGAGTCCCGGATGTGATCACGGACATGACGAGGAGTCTCGAAATGGATGAGACATAAAGATTGATATATTGGACAACTATATTCGGACACCGGAAGTGTTCCGGGAGATTTCGGAGAAAACCGGAGTGCCGGAGGGTTACCGGAACCCCCCGGAGAGTTAATGGGCCACATGGGCCTTGGTGGAAAGAGAGAGGGGCGGCCAGGAAGGGCCACGCGCCCCCTCTCCCTCTGGTCCGAATTGGACTAGGAGGGGGGGCGGCGCCCCCCTCTTTCCTTCCCCTCCTCCCCCCCTTCCTTCCCCTCCTAGTAGGAGTAGGAAAGGAGGAGTCCTACTCCTACTAGGAGGAGGACTCCTCCTCCTGGCGCGCCCAACAAGGGCCAGCCGGCCTCCCCCCTCCCTCCTTTATATACGGGGGCAGGGGGCACCCCATAGACACACAAGTTGATCTACGGATCGTTCCTTAGCCGTGTGCGATGCCCCCTCCACCATATTTCACCTCGGTCATATCGTCGTGGAGTTTAGGCGAAGCCCTGCGCCGGTAGAGCATCATCATCATCACCACGCCGTCGTGCTGACGGAACTCATCCCCGAAGCTTTGCTGGATCGGAGCCAGGGGATCGTCATCGAGCTGAACGTGTGCTGAACTCGGAGGTGTCGTACGTTCGGTGCTTGGATCGGTCGAATCGTGAAGACGTATGACTACATCAACTGCGTTGTGCTAACGCTTCCGCTTACGGTCTACGAGGGTACGTGGACAACACTCTCCCCTGTCGTTGCTATGTCATCACCATGATCTTGCGTGTACGTAGGAATTTTTTTGAAATTACTACGTTTCCCAACAATTATGGGTCACAGTCTAGCTTTGCCACCGTCCATGCCCATGGTATTTTAAGTGTGTAGTTATGTACGCGCGGCGCAAGTGTCACCGCTTGATTGGGACTGGGATGGAGGCCGAATTGCTAGTCACGCTCTAGACGAGCTGGACTGTCCTGCCGCAGAGTAGTTCAGACTCGCTTGACGGTGTCCGGGAGTTTTACTGCCGAATTGAGGTTCTGCCTAAAAAGGCTGCTCTGTACTTCTGCTGCAAGGGTTGCAGTGTGCTCCTCAGTACGGAGGGAGCGTTCCGTATTTCCGTTGACCGTTATGACACTGCATGGTCTGGGCATCTTGAGCTTGAGGTAGGTTTAATGTGGCACCGCATTGAATCGAGCGAATGTGGTTCGTCCGAGCAGTGCATGATAGCCACTGCGGAAGGGGACGGTATCGAAGATTAACTCTTTGCTCAGAAATTATCCGGGGCTCCGAAGACCACTTCCAGTGTGATTGAGCCCGTACAGCGTGCCTCTACACATGGTATGACACCTTTAAAGGTGGTTGTTGTGGGTTTGAGCCTTGAGGGATCGATTCTCATTTTGTGCACTGTATCCTGATAGAGCAGGTTCAGGCTACTGCTACCATCCATGAGGACTCGCGTGAGGTGGAATCCGTCAATAATTGGGTCAAGGACTAGTGCGGCTGAACTGCCATGACAGATACTGGTCAGATGGTCCCTGCGGTTGAAGGTGATTGGACAGGAGGACCATGGGTTGAACTTTGGGGCGACTGGCTCCATCGCGTGGACGTCCCTGAGTGCACGCTTGCGCTCCCTCTTGGGGATATGGGTGGCGTATATCATGTTCACAGTTTTAATTTGGGTGGGGGGATTTCTTCTGTCCCCTTGTGTTCGGTGGTCGGGGTTCCTCGTCATCATCATTGCTTTGCGACCCTTTCTCCTTATTCTCAGCATTTAACTTGCTGGCCTGTTTGAAAACCCAACATTCCCTATTGGTATGATTCTGGTTTATCAGGAGTGCCATGGATTTGGCATGGTCAATCTAGTGTGCAGTCTAGACTGGACGGGCCCGGGTTATTTCTCTTGAATGGCTTCTTCCGCTGATCGGACCTGGAGCCACTAAATCCGTCATTGACTGTCGTGTCTTCGGTGTTATCACCGTTGTTTCAACGCTTATGTCTATTGCGTCGGGGCTTGCCGTTGCTGTTTCTGGCTTCGGAAGTGTCAGGTTTGCTTGTATTGTTGTTGCTATGGGCTAGCCAGCTGTCTTCGTCTGCACAGAAGCGGGTCATGAGTGCCGTAAGGGTTGACATGGACTTCGGTTTTTCCTGGCCGAGGTGTCTGGCGAGCCATTCATCATGGATGCTGTGCATAAAGGCCGCTAGGGCTTCAACGTCCGGACACTCAATGATCTGGTTCTTTTTAGTTAGGATCCGAGTCCAGAATTTCCTGGCTGGCTCTCCGGGCTGTTGGATTATGTGACTTAGGTCATCGGCATCTGGAGGTCGGACATATGTGCCTTGTAAGTTGTCGAGGAAGGCATCCTCCAATTCCTCCCAGTTGCCAATGGAGTTTTAGGGCAGACTATTTAACTAGTATCTAGCTGGTCCCTTGAGTTTGAGCGGGAGGTATTTGATGGTGTGAAGATCGTCGCTGTGGGCCATATGAATGTGGAGAAGAAAATCCTCAATCCACACTATGGGGTCTGTTGTGCCATCATATGATTCGATGTTCACTGGTTTAAACCCTTCTAGGAAATCATGTCCCATTACTTCGTCAGTGAAGCAAAGGGGGTGTGCGGCGCCTCTATATCGGGCCAAGTCATGACGTAGCTCGGATGGAGCTCGTCTACGGTTTTCGGCCCGGACGTGGTTATGTTTGTCTCGTTCAGCAGGATGGCCATCGTCACGCATCGAGGCATGCCCCCGTGATCCATAGATTGATCTTGTCTGACATGCTCTCTTTTCCAAATCGCGTCGCAGGTCATGTGTATATCCCCGAGATGTTGTATTTCTATTTGTTCGGCGAGGTAGTGCGGGCTGGTGTTCGGCTCGAGGTGCCACTTTGTCCCAGCCACATGGTGGTCAGTCAGCTGCATTGTACCTTGGTAGGACGGGCTCCAGCGCCTTGTCATCGAACTCAGTTTGCGCTTTAGGTAGCTTTTGGTTGGGCGCTCGAGGCCATATTCCTCGGCTGCCATGACATCAATCCATCTTTCATTGAGTAGGTCTTGATCAACTTGAAGCTGTTGCTGCTTCTTTTCCAGGCTTCTAGCAGTAGCAATTAGCCGATGCTTAAAGCGTTCCTGTTCGGCGGGCTCCTTAGGAACGATGAAATCTTCGTCACCGAGGCTCACCTCATCCTCAGAGAGCATAAGGTAGTTGCTATCCTCCGAGTCATCATTCATGCCCTGTTGACCAGAGCTGACTCACCCATCCTCCCATTCCTCCTGATCGGAGGTTGTCTCAACGGGGTCTTCATTATTTTCGGCATCGTCCGGAGTGTTGTCCTCTTCTGTGATGGTATTGTTGTTTTTACTACGGCGTGGCTTAGAGCGGCTCCACTGACGTCGGTGCTTTGGTTGTATCCCAGGAGGTTTATCCTCGACTCGATTTTCATTTTCGTCGTTGTTTTCTTTGGGTGTATCCACCATGTATATGTCATACGAGGAGGTGGCTGTCCAACGCCCTGTAGGCAGTGGTTCCTGCTCCTCTCTGGCATCGTCGTCCATACTTTCGATGTCTTTGGAGTCGTAGTCAAGCATGTCGGTTAAGTCGTCAATAGTGGCTATAAAGTGGGTGGTGGGTGGGACACAAATTTCTTCATTGTCCGCTTCCCACTCAAGCCGGACATAGTTTGGCCAAGAGTTCCCTGGCAAGGAGAGGGGTTTTAACGAGCTTAACATGTCACCGAAAGGCGAGTGTTGGAAGATGTCCGCGGAGCTGAACTTCAAGACCGGTACCCAATCAGGTTCGATGGGCGCGGATGCACGCGGTCCGGAACCCATGGCCCGAGACGAGCCTGAGGTCCTGATAACACAAGCCAGCCTAATGTTGGGTCTGTGTGCAGCTCGAGCGCCGCTGAATCTGCGGCCTCCGTGGCGGGGTTGAGCTTCCCGTCTTCGGACTGCGTAGTCCGCTCCGGCTCTAGGGCCGAGGCGGTCACAGGCGCTATCTCCTGTGCACGGCCAGATGACAGATCTAGGTCATGTTCATCATGGTGGCCGAGGACAACCGTCATGGGCTCGAATCCGTCGAAGATCAAGTCTCCGTGGATATCAGCCACAAAATTCAGGCTTCCAAATCTGACCGGATGGCCAGGGGCGTAGCTAACGATCTGCTCTAGACGGCAAAGAGAGTTGGCCCATAGTGTGAAGCCGCCGAATACGAAGATCTATTCGGGGAGAAAGATCTCTCCCTGGACTGCATTGTTGTAGATGATTGATGGAGCCATCAAGCCTTCTGATGAGGATGCAGTGGAACTCTCAATGAAAGCACCAATGTCGGTGTCAAAACCGGCGGGTCTCGGGTAGGGGGTCCTGAACTGTGCGTCTAAGGCTAATGGTAATAGGAGGTGGGGGACACAATGTTTACCCAGGTTCGGGCCCTCTCTATGGAGGTAATACCCTACTTCCTGCTTGATTGATCTTGATGAATATGAGTATTACAAGAGTTGATCTACCACAAGATCGTAATGGCTAAACCCTAGAAGTGTAGCCTATGAGGTTATGATGATTGTTGTGGTTAAACCCTAGAAGTCTAAACCCTCTGGTATATATAGACACCGGGGGGACTAGGGTTGTACAAAGTCGGTTACAGAGAAAGGAATCTACATATCCAAATCGCCAAGCTTGCCTTCCACGCAAAGGAGAGTCCCATCCAGACACGGGACGCAGTCTTCTATCTTGTATCTTCATAGTCCAACAGTCCGACACATGCACATAGTCCGGCTATCCGAGGACCCCTTAGTCCAGAACTCCCTCATAGTGTACGATTTTAGCCGTGAGAGTCACTGCATCCTCTTGTTTTCGGGCGTCCGGTAGGGATAGGCGGACAACTGCCACACCCGCTCCTAACCAGCCTGGCCCACCCAAAGCCCCTCCATCGCTCGCGCGCGCTTCCCGTCCGAAATGGTCAGTGCCGCTCCAAAGAATCGGTGTCACATTCATGCTCGGGCAGAGTGGATGCGACCTCTCACTAGCGCCTGCGTTGAAGGGAGAAGTGGATTGAAGAGTGATGGTTGCTTCGTCCGTCCAACTTACTGTTGGGTCTATGTGATTTGATGGCTCATTGGTCATTATTACTGAGGTGGTAGGACTGCTGGATGTCCCATGCTTTCGGCGAAAGGAGGTACTACTAGATTACAATTTTCTCCATTCTTACAGCGGAGGAGTGCAAGAACAATGAAAACACACATGCTGAGTGATTACATGGCCCACCTCACACTATCACCATATTTTCTGGACACTGTGCGACACCTAACTCTTTACATAGTACTCCCTCCGTTCCTAAATATAAGTCTTTGTAGAGATTCCACTAGGTGGACTACATATGAAACAAAATGAATGAATCTACACTTAAAATGCATCTATATACATCCGTATGTGGTTCATGGTGAAATATCTATAAAGACTTATATTTAGGAACGGAGGAAGTACTAGTATAGTATGTACTGTAATTTATCAGCGAGATAAATTTGTACAATGCTATGAAGCTTCCAGCTTCTGTTACATGTATTTTGCGTCCAAGGTTGCCCGTTGCAACATTTCATCAAATACAAAGGAGACTAACATGCATTCTATTGCATCTCAATGATTGACAGATCGTAGCAAATATGTACTCCCTCCGTTCCAAAATAAGTTCCTCAACTTTATGCAAACTTCAGTACAAAGTTGTACTACTACTAAAGCTGACACTTATTTTGGAACAGAGGCAGCTAAAGAAAAAAAAGATCCATGCAGTCCCTAGACCTTGAACCGTAAACCCTGACCAAGCTTTAATTTGCTAGCAACGTTCGAGCTTCCCTAGAAATGAAGTTTGCAACCCTTTGACCATCAGATTATTTTGTGCAGGTTCACCAAAATCGAGATGAGCATCCCTATGGCAAAGAAATTGAAGAAGCGTGATTAGAATAAGATTACTGGGACTAGTTGATGATACATAAACTCATCACAAATACAATATGTAAAAGCCAGTAGAGGTATGTGCGGGGCAAAGAAGTAGAGAAATATGCACATGGAGTGATGTGGGCAGCTGGAGCAGTGGTGCAAGCCGGCTGTAAATAGAGTTCTACCTGAGGGATGTTGGGACGTAGCTCAACCTTGAGAAGGGCGGCGGGAGGTGGCAACTGCCACTACAAAAAAAATATACTTCCGTGATGATACGTGTTTGTCACAGTAGGTCGCGTTTTTTGTCATGCATGTACATCCATGACGATTTATGACAGAATCAAGATAGTGATACCTATGCTGTCGTAGAAGTATTCCATGACATTACCAAAATTATCATCACGGAAGTATCCCCTTCCATGACGATAAATCGCGCATCACAGAAGTGCTTTCATCAAGGGTGACCGACACGTGGCATCCACCGTAACGGAATGCCGTTAAGCTATCGGGTCCCCGTTAGCATAGGTGTCACTCATCCAATGGCCGAGATGCGCTTATGAAATGTTGACACGTGGACCGGCCCAAAAGTGGCCCATAAAGTTTAAATGGGCTGGCCCAACTAAAGGGCCACAAGATTTTGCGGACCATAATGGGCCGACCCAGCAAAAGGCCCACGAGATTTTGCGGGCCATAATTGGGTGGCCCAGCTAAAGGCCCACAAGTTTTTGCGGGCCATAATGGGCCGGCCCAGCTAAAGGCCCATGAGATTTTCTGGGCCATAATGGGCCGGCCCAGCTAAAGACCACAAGACTTTGCGGACCATAATGGGCCGACCCAGCTAAAGTCCCACGAGATTCCGCCGCCCATAATGGGCCGGCCTAGCTGAAGGCCCAAAGATTTTGATGACACTAGTAGGCCGACCCATTAACAGGCTGCCATGTTTTGGGCCAAATGTCGGCCCATATTTGATCCGGTCCATTAACAGCCTACCACATTCCGGGCCTAATAGAGGCCCATTTGAGATCCGGCCAGTTAAAAGCCTCCCACGTTCTGGGCCAAATTACGGCCCAGACCAGGTCCGGCCCTTTGAGAGGCTTTGGGCTAAATTATGGCCCATATCAGATTCAGCCCGTCAACTGGACGCTATGCTTTTGGGCCCACTTGATAAAGGGCCATTTAGTAATTCGGCCTGATATTAGTTTCGGCCTGTTAAAGGCCCGTTTAACATTTCGGCCCTATATATATTTCGGCCTGTTAAAAGCCTGTCATATAGTTGGGCCTAACTACGGACCCGTTTGCATCCGGCCTGCTCACAACCGATAATCTGATTGGGCCAAACAAGGACCGAGACAATTTTTTCCTGTTATAAGCCCATGATTTGATTGGCACAATCATGGGCCGGGGTCTATTTCGGCCTGCTACCGACCCGTGAGCTGTTCAGCACGTTTCAGGCCCAACCTAGTTTTTGGCCTCCTAAAAGCCCATTGAGTTTTACTAGGAAAATAGGGTCGGCGGTTTACTCGGCCTATTAAAGGCCCGAATCTACTAGTGGGCAAGTTTACATTTAGGCCTGTTAACGGACTAAGATGACGGGGTCCATGATGCGGATCATACATAGTGATTTGCATGACGACCCGATTATGTACCGTAATTTTATGGTTTGGCCGATTTACTGCGAAGACAGGATATATATACAGTAAAATAACTGCAGCATCGTGAATAAGAAAAAACCTAGACTATACAAGCAGACATATGCCAGGTTTTGCACATATAAGTATCAGTGCTGACAATTCATCACATTTCTTACTGACGAATAAAGTGACACAATATGGTATTGTTCAGGTCAAGACATGGTAGGAAATGACATTGTGAAGGAGTTGGCAGCTTCACGACACCACTGGATTACAGATCAAGAACTCATAAGTATTAATGGTAAGTGTGCTGACAATTTACCCATTTTAGATTGGCAAAATAAGATCACTTGCTCTGTATAGTTTAATTTACATGGCATGAAGAAGCAACTTGGTTGTACAATTGAAAACTTAAATTGAGAAGGACAAACTTTTGTTTATGAACTACATACTAAACTTTAAACATGCAATTTGATGCAAACACTAAAAATAAACAGCTGTTGCAGTCATGCCTAACCAAATATACACAACAAAGTTTGAATGCTTGAGAAGGACAAACTTACATTATTGGTGAAGGCAGGCTCTATAAAGCCCTTGTCCATTCTGATGGGGGGGGGAATTCAAGAAGTTTACCACAGAATCTTCTTCATAAGCATTGCCTTTATTCTACATTTTGTTAAGAGTAAATATAGATGTGACAATATAAGAAAAAATGGAGAATATTTAAGATAAGATGCAGAGTGATGCTACATAACCAAGTAGCGATAAATGTAAGTACAGCGATACAGGCAAAAGGTACAGCCAAGAGCAATGCAGAGCTAAACTTCTTCAGTACCATCGGTGTTATCCAACCTTATGGTAAGAGTAAATATTGATCTGATGTGTAGAAAATGGAGGGCAAAGGAAAATAAGCTGTAGAGTGATGGTACATGAACAACTACCTATCAATATAAGTACACTGATAAAGGACAGCATGTACTTACGAGAACAATGCATAGCTAAAAAATTCATTGGCATTAGATATATTCTACACTAATGTAACCATTCATACAGATCAGATAATTTGGAGCGAACAATTGATAAGCAAGCTATCATGCATACTGCTGTCACATAATGAACCAGGTATGTATGCAAGTACAGTGATACAGGACAACAGGTACTAACAAGAGCAAAGCAGCGGGCAACCTATTTGCGATATCATGTCGTTCTTTTCAAACTGGAATTCTTTTTCGAGCAGATTTCCTGCAAAAAAGATCCGTAAGGCACATGCGGAAAAGTAGAAGTTCAAATTGTCATGCGATATCATAGACAGTACCTCATCCTCGGAACGAGACCAGTGCATGCAAGGTTTTTCCATTCAATGTATTCTAAAATTAGCACAGGAGACTTCACCGAAAATTCATTTATAGACTTGCCATCAAAGTGTGATTTCCTCAGGTAACACTGATACTGCTGCAATGCTTCCTTGAAAAGCGCAAGCAAGCTTTGCTCGTCATGACCATCCAGATTGACCCTCGCCTACTTACAACAATGCAATGTACAAATCATTGATGTGTTCAATCAGCAAAAAACAGGAAAAATAATCACCATAAATAATAACACTTGCACGTAAATGGGACAGGAAGATGTGAAAATTGTGTTTGTCTTCACTATAATCTTCCCATGATGGGAATATGTGCACGTAGTCCCTAACAACATTGAAAGCATTGTCTTTTAAACTGGGAATAACTGGAATGGTATTCCAATCTGCAGGAATTGGCCGTCTCTGCAGTTGGGTAAGGTCTTCGGCCAGTGGACTTGCTGTACCTTTTGCTGGAGTGCAGGTCTTGTGTGGTGGGGCTAGTGGTGTGGCCAGTGAAGTATGGGTACAGTCTGCTGGAGTCAGTCCTACGTTTTGTGTCACTGGTTGTACAACCAATATAAGTGGGGTGTTGTCTGATTTCTCCGGCACAACCACGTTTTTCAAGGACTTTGCTAGTGCTCCTTCAGGTTCGGCAATCACCCTCTTCCTTTTTGATGTCTGATGCACAAGAATAGCATTTGAGTGAAAAACATGGTATGATGAAAGATGGAATATGTATTGATAATGGATGGGCATGGCATCTCGACATATATGATGTGTAAACTAAGCAGATGGCGGTGCAACAAAGTAGAAGAAATGCATGACAACATATGCAAGATACGCGCAATCAATAAAACCTTGCCAAATTATAACAGTCACCTTGATGGGTGAACATGACAGGCCATCTGCCTTTGACTCCTCGAGGTTAGAATAGTCATTAGGATCATATTCTGAACAAGAATCTACAGGTGGGGAGCGTATGAGTTTCATTGCATCCAAAATGGCACTCAATGCTTTGGTGCCAATTTTGTAAGTCATTGCAGTGTTCCACAATATTCTTCTGATGCGCGGATTCTAATATTCACTGTAATTGCGTATAATATATGAGAACCATGAAAACATAAATAGTTGTGAGATTATCTTTGTAATGCAGATGATATTCTAATATAGGGGCGCCCCTGTAAACACTTGTGTGCTATCACTGGATTCTGATGAGAGAGCTCACGTGTGCTGTAATATGGTGCATGCATTTATATAATTCTGGCACAAGTACACAAAAAATAGGCTCCAGAAGTAAGGATAGTTGGTAGTAGGGCTGGAAAAAAGCTCGAAGCTCGCGAGCTAAACAAGTAGCTCGTGACTCGGCTCGAATCGACTCGAACTCGAAGAATAACGAGTCGAGCCGAGCTTTAGTTTAAGATCGTTTATAGACCAAGTTAAACGAGCCAATCTCACGAGTACTCTTGTAATTCGTTAGGCTCGATACAATAGATTAGGCACTCCTAATACAAAGAAAGATCAGCCACTAAACTACCTACGTCCCAGGCGCACAACCCAAGGCCGAGCAGTTGAAGGCCTAGCCTCCTAGGAGACTCACGCGTTACAAGAAAATTACAATTGTATAGTGATATATGTTTAATATATACATAATCATTTTTATCATATTTGAGGGCTTTATGTTTATATCTTAAACGAGCTTAACAAGCTAAACAAGCCAGCTTGCGAGTTATATGAGTCGAGCCAATCTTGGGTTTGAGCTAGTTATAGTAACGAGTCGAGTCGAGCTAGCTCGCTAACGAAACGAGCTCTAGCGAGTCGAGCCGAGCTGGCTCGACTCGGCTCGAATTCCAGCCCTAGTTGGCAGATGATAGGTTCATAATATATTGTATAGAGAGTTTATTGCCAAACCATGATAACAAGAGCACACAACAACTAGGCAGATCATAGTGTACATAACATGGGTACACCATAACCACGATATATAAGTCGGGAAAGTGGAACTGGCTTGAAAATACAGTGTTGTATTGCCACTAGTAATTGAAAGCCTATCGATCACGTACATGCCAACTCTATCAGCTGTTGACTGCAGATGTCCCTGCGCCCCTTCCTGACAAGGAACATATTGTACGTACTAAATACAGAATAAACAAAGAGGAACGTGTTAAAGTACAGAAGAGGAAGCATATTCTTGAGGTTCCGCTTCATTGCATACAATGTTGGTTGCCCACTCATGATGAATCATAGCGCCCAAAGAAATGCAATTCCATGATGTCTCTCTATATGTGGCAATTTTGAACAAGAGTCATTAGGATCATATACTGAGCAAGAGTCAACAGGTGGGGAGTGCATGAGTTTCATTGCATCCAGAATGGCACTCAATGCCTTGGTGCCAATTTTGTAAGTCATTGTAGTGTTTAGCTTCAAGAGTGCATTGCTGCTAGTGCGACACAAAGCAGCTACACAGATCATAGTGTAGATATAACGGGAAAACCTTAAGCATCAGAGTAAAATAAGCAAAGTGGAACTTGCTGGAATATATGTGCTAGTATTGCCGGTACAGCTAGAAAGGCTTCGGATACCATCTCTCTTCAAGTGAATATGCGGTACTGTTAATATCAGTGTAACTCTCAAAGGCGACACAACTCCCCGCATTTCCTTGCTATTCTTATAGGATTCAAGTGGGCAGGCCACTACAAATCCTATTCCTATGTTTACAAAATCCTACAAATTAAAGAGGCTCAAAATGTCCATCACAACCGACCGTATAGTCCTCTACACTGCAAATGTCCCTGCTCATCTTCAGTACAAGGAACATACTGTACTACTATCATACTCCCTCCGTTCCAAAATATAAGTCTTGGTAGAGATTTCCACTATGGATCACATACAGATGTACCCAGATACATTTTAGAGTGTAGATTCACTCATTTTGCTCCATATGTAGTCCATGGTGGAATCTATAGAAAGACTTGTATTTAGGAATGGAGAGAGTACATATTAAAGAAGAACGGAAGAGGAACATGGTAAAGAAGAGCAAGCAGATTTTGGATAATAAAATGTTGGTTGCGCAGTGCTCACACATGATGAACCAGAGCGCATTAAGAATGCAACTACCAGCTATCTCTCGACCATTTCAGGCGGTTGGATGAAGATCCTACGTCTCCTAACCCTTCTTCTTCCTCGTCTCCGATTCTTCCCATACAGAACACCGCATGGGCCGCCGGTTGCCCATCGCGTATGTTCCTCCGCCACCCCCACCCCCACCCCTACCCACCCGCGTCGAGTTTTCTTTGTTCGGCGAGGCCCCATAACCACCTAAGCCCCTTCGTTCGCACCGGCGAACTCCGGCGAGCTCTAAAAAATCGACTGACCCAATTTTGAAATTTAGTCTACTGTGATTTAACTAGTGTGGAATATAAAAGGGGAAAACCATAAGCATGGGGAGTATAGTGTTGAGCGTGCCATGGCGGATCTGAAGGTGCAAATCGGACAAAGGCAACTTCGCAACCAAGACAAGAAATTAGAGTAAAGAAGTGGCGATCTATTTTCTTGCTGCGATAAAAAAGTTGAGCAGATACAAAAGAGTACCGCCTCTAGTGCGGCGCCGTGTATGCATCTGCTGAGAATTTGATGGTGCTGTGGTAGCGATGGTTGTCGGCAGCGTGGAAGCAGATCTAGGAGGGTAGATAGTGGCGGTGAGGCGCGGTGGATGAGACGATCGTAGGAGCGGCGCCAGCAAGGTGGATGATGGCGGGGATGAAGCGAGAGGACGGGATGCAAGGATCCCGGTCCGAAGCCGTGGATGAGAGAGGTCGATCTCTTATAATGTAGGGCGGCGTCGGGGTATCAGCTCCGGCATGGTGGAGGAGGACGACGGTGGATGGGGTGGCGGGTGGTGGCGGACAGAGGAGGCTGGGGTGGAGAGGGTGTTTTGGCGCCCACGGAGTACGAATGGGGAAAAGGGAGGTAGAGAGGAAGGGGGAACCATGTATTCAGGGCGCGCTTGTCTCAAATGCAAGGAAATTTACAAACTTAGCCCCCGTTTCAAATTTCTACATCACAACAATATTAGTCGGTTGGGGATAGGACAATAATCTCGCATACACCGAATATTTGCCGACAAGAGTTTGTTTTTGGCGCCCACCGTGTATGAATATGAATCGGGGAGGGAGCCGATTTCGGCCGAGGACACACTGTGTTTTGGCGCCCACCGTGTATGAATCCGGGTTAGAGGCGGTTACGTCACGTTTGGGTGAAATTACAAACCTACCCCTATCGAAACCTATAGAAATCCACCAGATAGGCTTTGTGTGGCAGGGATAGGCAATAGTAATTTCCATCTCGTAGACTTTGGTTTTGGGAGGTTACTGCGACTTTCCCCGCTTCGTTCAAATTTTGCAGAGTGCACGTTTACCGTGCGAACTCAATTCGAATCCCGTTTGTATTCTATTTTTTTCAGGAGGGATCCATTTTCAATTGGAATTAAATTCTATATACATCATTTTTTATATAAACTTTCAAAAGCACAACACCATTTATACATAAATATGGTTTACAAATGGCATGATCTTAGATTCACAAGGTTGTATCCATCAATTTGGATTTTCAAATATTTGAAACCACTTTATGTTGAAATCCAATGTATGCATTCCTCGCTAACTGTCTCCAATTAATGTGTGTTTCATGCGTTTTTTTTACATCTCAAACATGTATAATGTGTTTCACACACGCAACATATAGTGTAATCCCGTTTAGACATTAATTGCATATAAACCATGCATTGTCTGTAATTAAAGAATCTATGGATCACCAATATTGATAAACTATATAACATTACACGTGTGCCCAAATTCAAATGAATATGCATGTTTGATACACCAATTCGCGTTATGATATTATCGATGTCGTGATCTCCAGTTTAAAATTTGAATCCCCTTTAATCCAGATATTCGTCTCATATGGCTATCACTCATGCTTATATAGGACTATCTCTCTGGACCTATATGCGTTCATCGTCTCTCATGTATCTCTCATGCTACCTGTATGTCGACAATGATCTTTTATCTTCGTAACACACTAACGGTACTCTCTCCCTCGACCTTCATCACTCTATCTCTATCTAAGTATATCTCGCTTCCTGCTATGTGTCTCTAACTATGATTCTCCATGTGGAATCTCTTTCTTTCACACAAACACAAAACTTTGTCTCCCGGGGTCTCATTTCTCTCTACTATTCCCATGTGTGCCACTCGCACACCCCTCATACAGAGATGTCTTTCGCTCCTTAGATATGAGAACCTACAACTCTTCCTCTTAAATATCTCTTTCTCACACACAAACACAAACTCTGTCTCCCAGGGTCTCATATTTCTCCATTGTTCTCTTGTATGTCGCTCACACACACTCTCTCTGCCTAGAGATATCTTGCGTTCCCTCATATGTCTCTCTAGCTATCACTCTCGTTGTGAAATATCTTTCTCTCTCGCAGACACAAAACTCCGTCTCCCGGGATCTCATTTCTCTCTGATATCTGTTTGTATGTGACTCGCATGCACCCTCTCTCTATCTCTCTCACACCCATGCACATAACTCAGCCTTCTGATCCACCCGACTCCTATCTCTAACGCACACTAGCTAGCATCTTTATCTTTCTGTTTATATGTTTCTCCATCAACCTTCTTTCTCGCCCTCACTCTTGATTCCTATCACGCACACTACATATGTTTCTCTCTACATGCAGTCAAGTGCCCTCTTTTTACTTTTCTCTCTCACACAAATAAATAACCTCACCCTCTGAACCACCCGGCGGTCATCTCCAACACTCAAACTAGCGGATGTCCCTCTAGCTAGCATCTCCATCTCTGTATCTATGTGTAGTTTCTCCGTCAACATTTCTTTCTCGCACGGAGTCTTGCTTCCTATCACCCACACTATATATATCTCTCCATACATATGCATTTATAGGTTGATCTATTTTGCACAATCATTGTGCCTCACTCCCTCTGCTCGCCATAGATGCATGCTCGAGCCCATGCCTCTATCTCTTAAAGACAAGAACACATGCTCAATTGTCGGTCCTTCTTCCCTGCATTCTCACATGCATGCATATTGTCATACCGATCCGTCTCTCCCATGTCGTTGATCTTATGACTTATGTCTTCTTTCTTTTATCTCGATCATGCACGTGCGCACACGCACATCCCACGTATACATGTATACCTCTCACGCATGCACGTTCAAGGTCTCTATGTCTCCGTACGTAGTTAATTACCCTCAATCCTAATGCCACATCGAATCATTCTCCTCTTGTGTGCACATAACTTCCGCCTGGATGGGTAAAACACACACTCACACTTAACAATCTCCTTCTAGCTACCCCCCTCTCACTCTTCCCCTATATCCCCGAAACCAATAAGACCATCCCTTTGTTTAATTCCCTCCTACATGCACCATCGATATATTGTAGTCTTCCTTGGTGTCTCTCGAACAAACACGTTCTCTCGATGTCGACTCCTCTCATGCGCACACACCTTCTCTTCCCTCTCTACGGGCAATTTTCTCTCTCCCATCCCATCGTTGGTGGCCTCTGCCAGACACATCACCTCTCTATGATGAAGCCATGAACACTTAAATTACATCCGCCACCGAGGACCCCACGACACACACACACACACACACAAACACACACACACACATGCACCCCCCCACACACACTAAGACTCCATTTGTCTCTCTCTCTCTCTCTCACACAGACAAACACACACACACGCACGCACGTACGCACACCCCCC